>NC_141539.1:96240000-96512500 GCF_021556685.1 Rattus norvegicus | reverse complement strand
AAAGACCTAAAGGGCTATGGAAGGGCAGTATGGAAATTTACTAAGCATTTTCCAAGCAGTGGGTGAAGCAAGCACAAGGGCCTTTGTGCTAATGTAGTTTCAAGTTTAGTCTGTGTACAAGGCGGCTGCTGCCACAGGCAAAACTAAGGGAAGAAGCATCAAGATGCCGCTGCAAACGGGTGGTTATGGTGCTGTGGGATATATACAACATACATTATGCATATATTGTTGGTTATCCCTGAAGGAAATAGTCTGAGAAGCAAACTCGCAGAGGATAGCTGCAGTCTGTCTCCAAGCAGCTGAGGAGGGGAGCTGCAAAGCTGAGGTGTGGACTCTGCATTTAATATACTCCCCTTACAGTCTTACACAAGCATGCACTTCAATTACTCAGTCTGATTAAATAAAGGAATGAATATTCATACGGCTGTTGTGGCTAGGCCCACACGGGAATATTTAGTGCTTCACTGTTCGTAATAATGAACTGCTTTTAAGGATGAACTATCTGCCCAAAGAAATACAAAGGGGATGATAAAAAGTATCTACAGGCTGACTTGGAAATGGGTCTAAATCAGGGATCCAAGACTCTGGAGTGTGAATTTTGCATTTTGCATATAATTGAATAATTACGCTGATTTATTATGCGTCCATGGTCAGAGTGTCTCAAGCAAGTGTGTGGCATATTACCAAACAACACTGGAAACTAACTTTTGTAATTATGGACTTGTAAAACTTTTTGAGCATTCAAATACTAAATGAATAAATAGTAATTTTAAATCACTACATTGATCTATATTTACCATGAAAATGCATGCAATATATTTTTAAACTTCAAGTTGTATTTTATTGATGATTGATGGATGATTGATTGATTGATTGATTTTGTGTGTAGGGGTATACATTCCATGCTTTATGTGTGGAGATCAGAGGAAACTTTCTAGGAGTCGGTCCTCTGCTTTGAATTTGTAGGATCTGATGCTTGAAGTCGGGTCATCAGGCTTGGCCACAAGCACCTGTAGTGCCATCTTGCCAGTCCTATAATGTATATTTAAAGTTGGTTAAAAAGAGATTTACAATACAGGTGTGAGGTGATTTCAGTTTTATTAAAAAAAAATCTGATAGTAAATTCTATGAAAGAAAATTTTATTGTATTATCTCCAGTGCTAATAATAGTCCATATATCTGCTTGTTGTATACACACCTATTGAGTGTTATTGAAAATGAATAAAGCCATATGTCTACACCCAAAGGCACATGATTAGAGTTACCAGCCTTAGTAAGCTAACAGGCTGCTGTATGTGCTTATTCCTGTCAGCTTTTAAAATCAAAATCTCATGTAGCAAAACGTTACTTTCATTTAATATCTACTGAAAGGCTGTAGGTTTCAAGGATGGACACTTGGAAGATTCTCGCCATCAGGAACAGCTGCAGTTCACCATTAGCAGCCGTGGGCCAGACAGAGCAGAGGGGACACTTGACACTGAAGACTCGGAAAAAGGGGGACACTTGCTGCTGAAGATTCAGAAGAGAGGAACACTGGAGCTGAGGACTCAGAGAGAGGGGACACCTGGGCTGAGGACTCAGAGAGAGGGGTACATTTCAGCTCTTTAGTCTTTATAGAGCAGAATAGCAGCTTTCACAGCAGCTGATAAGTCTCAGAGACCGAACAAATTAAAGTTGGTAATAATTCAAAGTTTTGAAATCCTGAGAGCCTTTCCGGGTGCTGTTGGACCCTGGAGGAATGCTGGGGGATGATGGCCTACCATCATTTGGTGCTTTGGCATGTTCTGTCAGTCTGGGTCTTTAGACGCTGTGTTTGCAAACTGGATGGTGGCCCTGGTTCCTCAGATATGGATGTGATTTGCACATGCTTTAATTGTTATAAATTCTCGGTGGAAAAATGATGCCTTTATTAAAATAGCAGACCAAATGTAGACTCATGGGCCTGTCTGAGCAAAAATAAGGCAGCACCTGCATTTCCACTGAGACCAGGACTGACGAGCTGGGCTACAGCAAAGTTAATTAGTACTCATTTTCTTCTAATGGCTAAAAGAATTGAAGACCCACCTCAAGGCTATAGGGCAGCTTTTCTTAAATTTCAAAGTTACATAAGAAGTCTGAGAAGATGGTTACTGGCTTCTGTAACTCCAACAACCCCCATGCTACAAATGAAGTCCTATGAACCCTAGCTGTCAGGGGAAGCTTTTATCAGTGTTTCACCCTGTGTTTAAGTGTGTACATTTCATTGAATTTATCGTACTACTCCACTTGATAACTTTCATTCTGATATTTACACTTAGTTCTTTTTATTTGTGTTTATCTGGTACATAAATATATCAGTTTGTCCTCTGCACCTGTGTTTGCTGCTATCGACTTTGTATCTGTTTTATCTTAATTTTCATTGCCTTATTAATAATAGAGAGTTAATAACAGTCACTCTTTATATTTACCACCTAATTTTAAAGGGTTATTTTGTATCTTATTATCATCTTTTAAAATAGTTTCCCTTAGATGATTTCATCTGATAAAAAGATGACCCCAGACTCTGAACAGTAGGAGTGGTGTCTCTGACTCCTTTGACTGCGCTTGGGGCCCTTTTCCTCTTACTGGGTTGTCTTGCCCAGCCTTGATGTGAGGCTTTGGGCCTGGTCTCATTGTATCTCATTATGCTGTGCTCAGTGGCTATCCCTAGGGCGACTGCTCTTTTCTGAAGTGCATCTGGGGAGAAGGAGATGTGGACTGGACGGGTTGGGAGAAATGGGGGAGGAGGGAGGACAGAGGAGAGGGAGGAGTGGGAGGAGGGAGGGGGGGAAGCACTGGGAGGAGTAGTGGGAGGAGAAACTGTGGAACTGTAGCCAGGGTGTATTGAAAACAAAAACATTAATTTTTTTTACAGTAATGCCAACCTCCCGGTTTATTAGTGTAAAACAGGACAGCATTCCCTCTAAACGTCCAGAGCTACTCAAAGCTCTCAGGGATATTTTATCTTTGTCTCACCCAGAAAGTTGGTCCCCAGTCCTCACCTCACTTGCTCCTCCACTCATCCAGGATGCTCCATGTCAAATCTAACAGATTCTCCCAACTGAAAATTTGTTTTTGACTTCTGGCTATTCTGTTTTCACAGATGAAACACCCTCTCTGGGGTATATAGCCACTATGGGCTGGTCCGTGGCTACACGGTCATCCCCAGGTGTAATTTTAGTAACGAACTAAGTAGTCTCATCAGTGTTGACATTCTCCGTAGTTTGCTCCATCCTCCTCCTTACTGGCAATATAAGAATATCTTCAGCTGCCTGCTTACCCACACCTCTATCCTGAAGTTTCTTGCCTTGGATTTGCCTCCCACTAGGCGGACAGAAGATGGAGGGGAAAAAAGAAAACCTTTGCAGTGTCCTACTCAGAAAAACCTCACCGGGCTCACAGTTCCTACTTAATTCTTTGAACCTTTAAGCCAAATACTATTTTTTATTAAAGTGCACAAGAAGTCAAGGAATATTCCACCAGCTTTTGAAGGGTACTGGAACTGGAACCCTTCTGTGGCTTCTTCGGATCCCAATAAGACAGAAAACCTTTTTGTCCAGCTGCTGTGCTCAACCCTTTGGCTTCTTCTGCCATCAAGTCAGATCCTCAGTGACCCACTCAGATGCAAGGCCCTGGTTAGACTGCGCTGCACTGTTACCCTGAGCTGATTGTCACCTCAGTACATCTGAATGAAAGGCACATCTGAGAAAACCTGAGGTCATTTTAAAGATGAACTCCCAGTCCTTGAGATGGGTCTCCTTGAGCCTAGCCCACAGGTGCACACTGCCATTCGCAACTTTGTATTTGGAGATTCAAAGTCAGGTCCCAGTGCTTCTTACTTAAGACTGAGCCATTTCCCAATGGGCCCAGAAGTTTGATCGTTTATTTATTTGTTGGTTTGTTCATGCCTTTACATTTAACAAATTTCTTCCAGCAAGAAACTTCTATATGCACTCTTAACTAATTAATTCATAAAAGCGCCAACATTGCAATTTTGCAGAAATGAAACGCGTATTAAGTGGGAACAAGACGTTTATTTCTAGGAGTAGAAGCACGGTTTCTTTATTTTTATAATATCTCCTGCCAAATCGGTATTCTGAAAAAAATTGTTTTCTTTTCAAAACCAAGTACTGGATTAGCACCAGTATGCTGTATTGAAACTTCCAGAAGATTGCTTTTTGGGGGAACTAGGGAGTTACCCGTTTTCCGCACAGTGTAGCCCTGCAAACTCACACTTAGACTCTCAGACCAGAGCCATTTCTATTTTAGACGACAGTCACCAGCTGATAAGGCTGTTCCCAGCACCCACATCAAGAGGCTTACAGTAGCCTGTAACTCCAGCTCTGGGGACCCAGTGACTCTGGCCTCCAGCCATCTGTACTCATGTGTCCTCACACCCCCAACACAGACATAATTTAAAAAATAAAACTAATTCTTTAAATTCTTGTTTCAAACTCACATTTGAGATCCTCCTGTCTTTGCCTTACAGGTGCTAGGATTACAGACATCCACCCCTGCCTGATTGACGGGGTACGGGGGATCAAGCTCAACGCTTTATGGATGCTAGGCAAGCACTCTACCAAAGGGCTACGCCCCCAGATCAGCCTCAGCCGTTTTCATGGGATCGTGCTTCTTGGAATGAGCTTTGCAGCCCCACAGTACTGTCTTATCAATTATGGCGTAACATATTCTCTGTAAGGGCAGCTGTGTCCTTCAGACTCTGGAGAGGGTGAATTGGGAGAGGAAGCTAAACAAGTGGTCACGGAACTACTCCCACGGCAGTGTGTTACTCAAACGAGAATTGCAAATCCAGATAGGAAGGGTATCACGTGCTTGTCTTGGTAGATGAAACAGAATGGGAGTCACAGGGCATCTTCTTGTTAAACCCAAAGGAGCCTTTGTTTCTCTGGAGACCAGCCTGCTTACAACTGGCTCTAACCCTCAGCTAGAGGGTTGTATTGGGGTCTATACGATGAGACAGAAGATGCTAAGTATGCGAGATGCAGAACACTTCTGGAAAGTTCCTATGTTACCCATGCTCAGGCCTTCTGCCTCCCCAGACGATTCTGGTTCTTGTTGTCAGCTAATGTTTCCATTGTTACTGCCCTGGTTTACATTTAGAGGATTATTGTGATATTGACACCGATCTATTTTGTCAACGTGGCTTTTCTTCAGGGTCTGTGGGGATGGATTGGGGAGATGTCACAAAAGCTAAGGTGAAGAGCAATCGAGGAAGACACCCAAGGTCTTCATGCATACTCATGTGCCTGTGCTCCTTCAAATACACGCGTGCACGCGCCCACACACATACACACACATCGAAGTTTTATACCACAGTATATTAAGTTGCATTATTTGAGCTACTTTCTGCATTAGTAGCAGAAGCCAAGATGCTAAAAAAAAAGTAAAACCTAATAGAAATCTCATTACTTAAACATATTCACTACCAATAATTTAATATCAGAAAATAATCTCTATCACATTAATATTCAATAAGCTACCTTATTGAATTTATGTATTGGTTCAATTGAAATCACCATTGAATAAGACTTGAAAATATAGTTTGCTTCTGGCTTCAGATTTATTTATATTAATATAGCATCATACAAGTTTAAATAAATGGTAGGTCCTTCTGAAGAGGCTTTATCTATTACTCCAACTTGAGAAATGTTGGTCCAGATTAGCATCGACTCATCTGGAGGAATCATTTCTGCTCCTTAATCAATCAATTCTCAAGCTTCTCCCCAAAGTGAATCATGACAAGTTTTATAATTACCTGAATGAAATCAATGTAGGTTTGTGCCTCTGCCCTTTCCAAGGTCTCTTTGCTCAGTGATTTTATAAAACCATGGAGAAAGACGGGTAAGGGGTCACTTCATCCAACTAGGACTTAACGAAAGCCACATTTGTTCCATCTGAACACTCTGAGGTCTCTTGCTGGCCACAGAGAATACAGACATCAAAGGCAATCAAGGAGCTTTGGTATCATTATACAACACACTTGGGGTCAATGAGGACTTATCATACTTTAAACCACGAAGGGACTGTGGAGGACACAGTGGTCTTAAATTCCCAGGTTTGAGCTTTATTGCAGGCCCAAACTTGGGTCCCTGCCACTCTCTGGATGATGACCATATGAAACCTCACTGTAGATTTCAGTGTCCTTGGAGGCTCTCTGTCCTCATCTTCCAGTCACCTATAGCTGCATAGATGACCTATGCAGCTAATCTTAATTCTGCCCAGCTTCACATTCAGTCTGTGCTTTCCTGAGACTGCTCGGAGCTCTGCAGATAGGAGAAGCCATTATCCTTTTATTTCTGGTGTCTGTGGGATTGTGAGCCAAGAGCCCCCCCCCCATTTTGGTTCTCTTTAAGTCTAGCCTGTTACCTGACAGACTTTTAAAGACATGCATATTCCACAAATGAATAAGAAGGTGTACTGTGTCCTGATTTTATAAATCAGGGCACCGGAAGCCAGCTTTGCCTAGGTGTAGAGCAGAAATGTCTTTTTAAACAGTTTATTTCACTTATACAGTTCCCAGGTCCCATAGCTTGTTTGCATCAGACTTGGGAAGGAGACTCTCCTCACACCTTTCCAAATCCAGAGTTGGAGCAAATGCCACTTCCCTGGGACTTTGAGACTCTTCTGAAGAGAAAGAGCCTGCTGTTCTCACAGCAGAAGCACAGACCTCTGCTATACTCCAGACTGAGAGGGAGTTTTCCCTTCAGAAGTCCAATGTGAACAAGAGATAAGATTTAAAACGTGATTTCTGAGAAGACATTTACGGTTACAACACTGCTCATTCTCAGGCCCTGCTTCAGCAGAAATAGCCCTGAAATCACATCCAAGGAAAATTAGCCATTTTGTCTTTGCCTTTGTCTAGAAAATGGATCCATAATAGCCCTCATTTTAATTTTCATTTCGTGTAGATTTCCCAGGGGGAAGAATCTGTGCTTATAATGTAGCTGTCACACTTTCGTTACAAATTCAGGGTACCTGCTAGTAAATCAGGCCTTTCTCAGACCTCAAAAAGCTTTTTTATGGGGCTGGGGATAAGGCTCAATGATAAAGAGATTTGCTGCTCTTCCAGAGGACCCGAGTTGGAATCCCAACATCCACCTTGGGGGACTCACATTTGGAGCCTACAGCTTCAATGCTAGGGGATCCGATGCCCTCACTGACCTCCTCAGGTGCACTATACACACTACACTATACATACGTGCCACACACTTCCACCTACCCACACCCACCCATGTACACATACACATGAGAAAATTCAAAAACGCTGGGGATTTAGCTCAGTGGTAGAGCGCTTACCTGGGAAGCGCAAGGCCCTGGGTTCGGTCCCCAGCTCCGAAAAAAAGAACCAAAAAAAAAAAAAAAAAAAGAGAGAGAGAGAAAATTCAAAAACAAAGTATTTTTGAAAGAGTATTTATTATTACTAAATAATACTGCACCATAATTAGATAGGGGATATTTGAATATGAAATTATAAGTACAATGATACATGATACTTAGCTATGATCTCATCTGGAAATAGGAAGTGATGTCAAACATTCAGTGTCCATCATGTGTCATTGTGGCAGGCTGTGTGTGTGTGTGTGTGTGTGTGTGTGTGTGTGAGAGAGAGAGAGAGAGAGAGAGAGAGAGAGAGAGAGAGAGAGAGTAGTGTGCGTTTTAGACCACAGCAGAACTCTTTTTAACAAGTTTTCAGATCAGTTTCCCTCCCCTTTGAAATTGAATTAATGGCCACAACTCTTTGCCTAAATGAATAGACTGTGACAGAAATGTACCTCCAAAGCCAAAGTCAGGAGAATTTCAAGTGATTCTTGCTCTTGGCGCATTCACTGGAGAGTGCCAGGATGCTGCCCTAAGCTTGTGGCACATGGAGAGACTGCAGGTGCTAAGGCGGGGTGCAGCACAAGTCGCCCTTGACTGATGCTGGCATAGCTTCAGGACCAGGGGAATGACTGAGCAAGCTTTCAGGTGGCCCCAGCTCAAGCCTTCACAGCCACATGCCTATGAAGTGAGCTATTTCTGCCATGTTCTGTCTAAACTGAAGCCCCATTCACAAAATACATACAGTTCTTAGTTCAGGCTGGTCAGTCTTGGGGTGTTGGTTATGTAACAAAAGAGACTAGGGGTCATCAAGCAAGGTAAGAACTAGTAACTCCTCTCGCCTAGGCAAGCAGGCAGTATGCTAGACCCTAGAGATACGCAAGTGAACGTGATAGACAGAGGAAGCTCTTTGCTTTGCTCAGCTTACAGGGCACAATGATTGTGCCCTGACCCTATGGGGACACTGCGATCTTCATTGCATGCGTGATCACGAGGGACCATGCTTTTCCTAGACATTGTCTTAATGTTCCCCAGCATGAATAAATCAAATAATTTGTTTTTCTTGGCTTAAGATGCAGTGTATGTGTAGGAAACAATTGATCATGCATTAAAATTTTAGACCGAGTCTGCTCTTTTAAGTTTGTTAGGGTATAATCGAGATGTAGAAATAGCACATATTTAAGGTGTGCACATCAGGGTTTTGATGAACATGCACGTCATGAAATAATTACCACAGTCAGCCTAGTAAATATGCTCACTAGTACTTATGTGTGTGCATGTATGCATGTGTGCATGTGTGCATGTGTGCGTGTGTGTGGTGTGTGTGTGTGTGTGTGTGTGTGTGTGTGTGTTTATGTGTATACATGACACTTAAAGTCTACCCTCTTGGAAACTTCCAAATCCAAATGGCCCCTAGCTTATGACAGTTCAATTTAGAATTTTTTAAAATTTTACAGTGGTGTGAACTAATATGCATTCAGTAGACAGTGATTTTGACTTAGATATTTGGGGGGCTAGTAGTACAGCTTTTATGTTATATATACATTTTCAACTAATTACTCAAGACCTGTCATGCCCCTTTATAAAACGTGTTTGTGTTAGTTGATTCTGTGCAACTGTAAGACAATTCAACTGTCATGAATATGTCTTTGGCTGGCTAGGCTAAGTTATCAGGGTTAGTATATTAGTTGTACTGTAATCACTTTCAACTTAGGTTGTGTTTCTAGGGTGTAATGTCAGTGTGGGATAGGGAGCCTCAGCATACAGTGCAGTCTGGATAACCATAGCCACAGCACTGGACATTAAGATCTCCAGAGCTCATCCCTCCTGAAACCCTATGCCTTGGGAGCTACAACTTTCCATTCCTTCACCCCTCCACCATCCACGCAAAGAGTTCCCACCACCATTCCGTGCTCCACTTCTATGAGATCAACTTGTTTAGATTCCACATGGAAGCTGGAACTCACAGCCTTTGTGGCCATAGAAACAGTTTACATTCCTAGCAGCCATGTAAGAGTCCTACTTTCCCATCGCCCTTGCAATACTATTCAGCTGTTTTTATTATGACTATCCGAGCAAGTGGGAGTCAACACCCTGGCTTGGAGCTTGCCCTTCCCCAGCGATGAGTGATGTTGAACCCCCACTCATCATGTCTTCTTTAGGGAAAGGTCTATTCAGACCCTTAGCTTAAAACCAGGCTATCTGTCTCTTTGTTCTTTGCTATCCTTATGGACGCCTTTTGGATAAATGGTTTACAAACAGCCCCTCGTATTCAGCAGGTTTTCATTCGCTCTATTTACTATTTGCTATATAGAAATGTAATTTGGATGTAATTCCACTCACCTACTTTTTCCAAGAGGCCATTGCCAAGGCCAATATCAAGAACTTTTTCCAAGAAACTATCTCCTCATTGTTACATAGCTTTGGGTCTTACATATAAATCAGGTTGTAAAGTTATTTTGAGGTGGCTTTTATATATGGTATTGCCAAGACTCACCTTAATCCTCCCAAGTTTATCCAAGTGAGTATCCAGCTCGCCAAAACCATTTACTGGCGAGAATGTGTTCTGAACTTTACACTCTTAGTCCCCTTTAGAAAACCAGTCCAGCAGAAGCACATAGATTTAATTCTGAGCCTTCTGCTGTGTATTGCTGATCTACGTGCTTGCCTGTTTCGATCAGTAAAGGACTGTGATATGTTTTGAAATCAAGACGCCTCCAGCTTGTTCTTCCTCAAGATGTGTTTGCTATTCAGGGTCTTTGTGGGTCCGTATGAATTTATTTCCGTGTTTTAAAAACATTCGGGAAAAATAGGCTCTTTGCGTATTTGGTACAATTTGCCTGTGAGGTCTCCTGACCTGAATGTTCATCAGGAGATTTGAGTTACTCACTCACTATCATGTTTTTATTGCTAAGTTTCTAGTTCTTCTTGATTCTGTTTTGGCAAACTGTTAATTTCTATTGGTTTATTAATTTCTTTTGAACTATCCAATTTGGTGTCCTATATTTAATTATGCGTCACATTCCTTGTGATGCCTTTTTATCCGAGGCATACACTGTAAGGTCTCCCCTTAAGTTTCTGGTTTGGTTTATTTGAAGCTTGTCTCCCCTTTTCCTAGTTAAGCTGGCTAAGGATTTGTTGCTCTTTCTTTTATAAAATAACGTCTTTGAGTTTTACTGATCTTTTCTATTCCCTCATGTCTTACCGTTTATTATTTTCTTCCTGCTTATGGGGGTTAGTTTATTCTCCTTTCCGTGGGACTTTAGGGTGTACATTTACATTGATTCTTGTGGGCACAATCTATCCTGGGGAAAGATTCCTGCACACGGGGCAAGGATGTGTGTTTTTTCGTTGGAATAAACGCCTTGTCTGTGTCTCTTGGGACCACTTGGTTTATACGGTTCTGTTCTGTTTTCTTATTTGCTGTCTGAGTGTTCTCTTTACTCTAGAGTCTGGGTACTGAACAGTTCTGCAATATTTCACTGCTGCTCACTTTCCCCTTTATAACTGTCACCTCGATTTACACAGTAGTGGGACTCGTGGAATCATCTATATTTATGATTGTTATAAACGATTGTCGAATTCACCTTTTACGGCATTGAATAATAACCTTCTCTGTCTCTTGTGATTGTCTTTGACTGAACGTTTACTTCAGTGAGTGTAGAGCTGTCCTTGCTCTCTCTGAGTTTTAATTTACACGGAATATTATCGTCTATTTGTTCAAGCCCTCAAATCTAAGGTAGGTCTTGTATGGAGAGTAGTATACTTAGGGCAGCCAGTCCGTATGGCTTGACTGTAGGATTATTCCATTGACAGTTAGAGTGGTGTTGACAGGTTAGGACCTGCTCCTGCAAATTTGCTGTTTTCCAGATGATTTATAATTATTTTTTCCTTGTTGGTCTACCTTTTTCTGTTTGATGATATTTTTTGTGGGTATTTTTCCTTCATTATATCTTCTATACATTTTGTCCCGCAGTTTTCAGTAATTTCACACCAAGTATTTTATTATTCTCACCTGTTTTAAGCCGGTAGCAACGTCGGTTACTCCACCATTTACTCCGTCTACCAGGCACACCTTATGTAATCGATGTCAGAGTTTACTCTCTTCTGTATGGTTTCTCTTAACTTGTGTGGTTATAGTTTTTTAAACAATCTTCTTTTTTAAATTTGTACACATGTGTTAAAGGTCATTTGTGTGTCACCAGTATAGTAATGACATTTTCTATTCACTATTAGCAGTGAATCGTCTGGCTTGTTATTTATTTAGCATCTTTTCATGTCAGCTTGAAGAACTCCCTTTGGCACCTCTTGTGAGTGGTGAGTATGCGCTTCAGCTTTCATTAACCTGGAGAGATGCTATCTCCCTCCCTCACCCCTTAGCCTGGAGAGATGCTATCTCCCTCCCTCACCCCTTAGCCTGGAGAGATGCTTTCTCTCTCCCTCACCCCTTAGCCTGGAGAGATGCTATCTCTCTCCTTCACCCCTTAGCCTAGAGAGATGCTATCTCTCTCACCCCTTAGCCTGGAGAGATGCTATCTCCATTATCCTAAAGGACAGTTTTGCTGTTGATCTGTAGTTGTGTCACATGAGGTGTGGATGGGAATAGAATTCTAGGTAGTCAGAGCTGCCTCTGGGCCCCTGATGGAGCAGGACTGAAGCTAAATAATAGGGAAGGGTTTTAAGGTCTGCTGTTGTGTCTGTGGTGTCATTTAAGTTGATGGGCTCATTGCTGGAAAATGGATAGGCTTAGATAATCCCACAATCCCTGAGAAGGCAGGTCTGCCCCAGATGGCACCAGAAAGACTAAAGGCAGAGCTCAGGTGGCTTGGGATATGAAGTCTGGTTTAAGGTCATTGAGCCTGCTACAAGGAGAAAAAGAGACAGAGTCCTTTTGGTGGCCACTGATGGGAGGGGCTGCTAGAAGAGCCGTGGCTAAGCAGAGATAGACCCCAGAGGAACAGGCTCACTTTGATCCATGACTAGGACCATGGTGAGCAAGTCTTCTGGGGTACAGGCCTGAATTCTCAGAGTGGTTTTTCTGTGCTTTGGTTTGTCCTAGAGTTTTGCAACCATCTGTCTAGTTCCTAAAGCTCACTAAAGAAGACTTTCCTCTGTGAACAACTTCCAAACTGTTGTTGCCTATAGAAACCATGGGATGGTAAGGGACACAGGGCCTCTTATTTTGACATTTTCCTGGTATCACTCCAAGACTGAGTCTTAAATTGTGGATTTTCTTTTTCTTAACCCTTAAAAAATGTCTTTAGCAAAATTCCTTATTGTGTAAGTCATATATGCTTATTGAAAGGGAGTTAACAATATAGTCAGAAATAGAATTACCTAAATTACAGTATATAGGGATAAGCTTTATTAAACATTTTAGTAAATGGCTTCCAAGTGTTTTCTACATCTATCTATCTATCTATCTATCTATCTATCTATCTATCTATCTATATATATATATATATACAACCCTTTTAAAGGAAAAATGTATAATCATACTCTGTCTTACTCGCTTTTCTGAACATTTACAGTAACTTTAACTGAAGAGCTCCTAAAAGCATGGCTGGAAATGAGATAAAACACTTGTGCATGTATTTATTCATGTGAGTGTGCGCACAGGAGCACTTGTACATTCATGCATGCTGCTGTGTGCAGGTGAAAGTCAGAAAACAATTTGTGGGAGTTGGTTCTCTCCTTTCGCTCTGTGGGCCCCAAGGGTTGACCACAGGTCATCAGGCTTATTGGCAAGCACATTTAATGACTGAGCCACCTTACCAGCCCAAGTACTTTCATATGTTATATTTTTGTTTGGGTGAAATGCATTGGGTGACTTACCCTAAATGACCTTTTCACCAGATCACATATCAGAGGTCCTGCATTATGACTCATAACAGTAGCAAAATTACAGTTATGAAATAGCGATGAAATAATTTTATGGTTGGGGTCACCATAACATGAGGAACTGTATTAAAGGGTCACCGTGTTAGGAAGACTGAGAACCACTGCATTAGAGTATTGTTGAGGGAACACTAGATTAATTTTGCATTCGTGTGTGTAAAGATGCATGTGTGCAGGTGGGTATTCATGTGGACACATCTGCATGTGGAGGCCAGATGTCAAATTCAGACGTTGCTCCTCAGAACTGGTTCACTTTGTCATTGTTCTAATTATAAAGAACATTTTATTTATATGATTTTTCATGGGACATTCTTTGAGACTTTCATACATGAGCTTAATTGTATTTTCATAATTTTCACCGCTCTCCTTCCTCCAACTCCTTCCATGTCATTCTGCTATGTCCTTTTCTAGATTCACGTGCATGCACACATGCGCGTGCGTGCGCGCGCGCACACACACACACACACTCACACTCACACTCACAAGAAGAATCCAGTTAGTGTTGTTCTTCTGTATATGAGCCCTTGGTTTAGGGCTGGCCACTAGGTTTGGGTAACCTAACAGGAAGTTCATGCCTATGGACTAACTGCCGCTCCCTTCAAAGACATTAACTGCCTGTAACTCATCAGTGGGTGGGGCTTGTCAGTGCCTCTCTCCATGTTAGCATACGGACTGGTGAGTCTTTTCAGGTTTCGATCAGGCAACCAGACTGTCCAGAGTTCATGGATGTAACACTCCTGTCATGTTCCAGAGACACTATCTCACAGTAGTCGCCCACATCTTCTGGCTTTTATTATATTATTCATCCCACTTTATTTTCCACGATGTTCCCTGAACCTTAGATGTAAGAGTTATGATGTTATAGATACCCTTTTGGGGGCTGGGCATTCCACCGTCTTCTCTTTGACTAGTTGTCATTCTCTGAAACTGTGTGTCTGTTTAAAAAAAGGAACCTTCTTTGATGAGTGTTTAAAGATTTATTATTTTAACAGAATTCTAGTACCAGATTCTCCTCTAGGGTTCATGACATCTCTAACCATGGGGTAATGACTAGGTTTACAGCACCAGACAGCTGTTGGTTGCCCCCAAGATATTAGGACCACTATTGCACCATGGGCATATCTGACCTTGGAGAAAGGGTATTTGTCTTCATTAGGGTATCTTTGCTGTAATAAAACACCATGGCCAAATACAATTTGGGAAGGAAATGGGCTTTTTGCTTATATTGTATGGTAACAGTTCATCTCTGAGGGATATCAGGGCAGAACTCAAGCAAGACACAACCTGGAAGCAGGACCTGAATGAAGCTGAGGCTATGGAGAAATGCTACTTACTGGCTTGCCCCTACTGGCTTGACACTGCCAGCTTGTCCCTGCTGGTTTGTTGTTTGCTTTCTTATGCACCCCAAGATCATCTGTCCATTGGTGGCGCTACTCACAGTGTCTACTCACAAAGTCTACTCATAGACTTTCCCACAGTCCCATCCTATGAAAGGCATTTTCTCAGTTAAGATTCCCTCTACCAAGACTACCCTACCTTTGGTCAAGTTGGCATAAAAAGTAGCCAGCACAGAGTGTGATACAAATGTCCCATTTGGAGCTGAACACACCACAGTGTCTTATTCTCTGCACGCTGACCAACTGTGGGTCTCTGTGCTAATCATCGTGTACTGCAAAAGGAAGCATCCCTAATGAAAGTTAAGAGATGCATTGATCTATGGATATAAGGATAATAGCTTAGGGGGCAATTTATTACTATGTCCATTTCCAGTACTAGGTTCTCCTCTAGGGCCTATGATTTAGCCAGCCACAAGCTTTTGACCAGTTAACAGAAGAGTGAACTTTAAATACAACCAGAAAGTAATTGGTTACTTCTCTAATATTTGTGCCACTGTTATACCAGTGAGCATATCTTGGCAAGCCAGTCCTTAACATAGCTCATTGGTTCATAGCTGGCTAAGACTATTGACAACTTTTCTCCCCCGGAGTGTACATAGAATCTTCCTGCATTATGAAAGCTAGCTAGTGAGAATGAAGCTTCCAAGTTGGTACCAGCTTGATATTTCTATGTCCTGTAACTCAAGTCATGTGCTGTTTTCAGTAACAGAATCTTATCATCAAGTTCTAAAGGGTAATCAAAAAGTAATAGCTTGTAATGTTTGGAGGGTGTCTTAGTTAGGATTTTACTGCTCTGAACAGACATCATGACCAAGGCAGCTCTTATAAGGACAACATTTAATTGGGGCTGGCTTACAGGGTCAGAGGTTCAGTCCATTATCATCAAGGTGGGAACATGGCAACATCCAGGCAGGCATGGTACAGGATGAGCTGAGAGTTCTACATCTTGTTCTGAAGGCAAACAGAAGACTGGCTTCTAGGCAGCTAGGTTGAGGGTCTTAAAGGTCATGCCCATAGTGACACACTTCTCCAACAAGGCCATACCTCCTAATTGTGCCATTTCCTGGGTCAAACAGATACAAACCTCCATAGGGGGTGTCTCTGGGACTCCCATGACCAACAACTAAAAAGGGATATGCCACCCCAGGCACCAGGCTTTTTATCTGATAACATAGTTTCTGGGAAAGACAGTGACTCAACTCCCGAATAGGGCAACTCCATTTAAACTCCTTTTATATGTGTGTATATAATTTGGGGCGCTTCTACAAGAATAGGTTTCCATATGGCTTTTTCAAAAGTCCTAATGTTAGGTATATTTCCTTTGCCCCACCTTCCTGCCCTACCCCATTTAACTCTTCTTGTTCTAATACTCTCTTTACATCACGTTCATCCATCCTATAGCCCTTCTCTTCTTCACCCTCCATGGTTCCTTACTAGTTTCTGTCGTAGTAAATATTTATTCTAGTTCACGGGATTTCTACCCCGCCTTTGATCATTTAGTTCCCAGATAGAAGACATACAGCCTTTGTACTTATAATAAGCCTTTATAGCAGTACAGATGGGCAGATATCATTATACAACCATCAGGGATAACTTGGGGGACACGGTTACATAGCATCACTTGGGTTTATGTGCAGATTCTCTCGTCCCTGAGGGCAACCTGGCCTTGGGGACCAATATTTAACATTACACTACATAGCAAAAGACCAAACCTCAACAAGTTTCTTTTTTGTAGGTAAGAAAGTTTATAAAGTAAGATGTTTCCTTTTGGCCTTATCAAACATTCCTAGTGTTATTTATTCCCTGTGACCTTAATTGTTAAACAGAGTCTGTCACTGGCCTGGAGTGAACCCATGGGATCTGGCTTTGTCTGTCTCTCCAGCACTAGGGTTACAAGTGGGTGTTGCCATAACTCACATGTTTAAAACCTATGTTCTAGAGATGGAGCTCCACTCCTGCTGTGTGCCCAGCAAGCCCTGAACCAAGTGAGCCAGTTCTCCAGTCCCAGTATTAAACTTATAATGCCTCACATTTTAACTCATTCCCACAGTACCGCCAGCGAAATGGTGCATGCTTAAAATCAAATCTAGCAATGGCAGCCTAGCTTGGGAAAGCACACTGACTCTGGAGGGAATACTGGTCAATTTTTTTTTACTGAGCTTTCCTTCACCTTAGAAAGATAATGTCGTTTAGCTAACTATTCCATATTTTTATTGTTTTAGGATTTTTCATGTACTTTCCTGCACATTTATAGTTGTCTCGGATGTGAAGAGTTAATGCACATTAGCCGTGACTTTGAGACCTCAACTGTGAACACTGTGCTGCCCCCCCCCCCCCCAGCAGCCATCCCCAGTGGCAGCCTCTGCATCCTGGCCCCAGCTGATTGTGGCAATCTGGGTTTCATTATTAAAGAAAGATAAGATGACGGGTTGAACTGCCTCCCACTATCTAGGAAAGACAGAAGCCTTAAGTATTTGGAAAATGTGAGCACAAAAATATTTAGGGATTTGAGGAGTGTAGGTTATTTGCTGTCCAGGAGAGAAAGGGCAGAAGATTATCACCCAAGCAATTTTGATGCTGGGTTTTATCTCTCTGCAATGGGTCTTCCGTGATGGACAGAGTCTGCTGCCATTTCCACAAGGTTCTGCGACTGCCCCTATCTCTGGCATCTCTCATTTATTTTGTGCTTCATGATTAGTTGCTAATAGAGGAACCTAGGTGTCAACATGGTTTTAGCTGATGCTGTCCAGATCTGCCCGTGAAAGTCCTGCTGTGGCCAAGCTGATATAAAAAGCAGGGAAAGTAATGACAAGAAAAGGAATTTCAATGAATGGATGTCCCCAAACCAGAATCCCTAGGCTAGTGTTCAACTGTGAATTTCAACTTGTTCATAGTGTGCTTCTCATTCCCTTTCCCCAGCCTCCGGGCCTGTACAGGCTAGACAACCTCTGTATCACAGAACTATAGACTTTCTCCCTTGCAGACAGGTCATTGCTATGTAGCTATGCTGGCCTTGAACTTGCAAAGCCATCTTTTTCATCACGACACTCTGAGCTTCCATTTGTATCTTCTTGCTGATCTGTGATGCTGAGTTATCTGTTCATGTATCTGCTGCTCCTGTGTGCATTCTTTTGGGGAAAAAAGTCTATTCTGATCTTTTTCCCTTTAAAATTCCACATTATCTTCTCCCCATTGAGATGTGTGTGTACTTATATCTTTTTAACATTATCCCCCTTTCAGCTTTTGAGTGGCAAACCTTCTCTCATGTTTCCTTGGCCTTTTAATTTGATTTAACTCCACTTTGCGTGTTGTTTTTCCTTTGATGCCTGTCCTCTTAGGCTGTGTGTATGTGTGTGCATGGGAGGAGGACAAATGTATGATGTGTGTGTGTGTTGGGGGGCAGAACGCCTGGAGATCAGAGGACAACCTTGGTGGTCGTCACCTTTAACCTTGTTTGATGCAGGCTCTTTTCTTGTCGTTGTTTATCACTACATACAGCAGGGTAGCTGGCTCCTGCTCTTATGGAGGCTGCTCCGTCTCTGCCTCTCGTCTTGCTGGAATTACAGGTGCATACTACGGAGGTTTCCTTTCCACTGTAGAGATCCAGACTCAGTTCTTCGGGTTTGTGCCACAAGCACTTTCTCTACTGAGCCATCTTCCCAGCTCTTGGGCTTTTGATAGTTGCCCACGTCAATGCCACGGAGGTTTTTACCTCCATATTTTCTTCTAAGAGCTTCGCCATCTTTGGGTCTCTTATATTTAAGCCTTTACTCGATTTCAAGTTGTTTTTTTTTGTATGCTATGATGTATAGATCTTCTACATGGAAGCGTCTAGCTTTTTTAAACACCGTATTTAAAGAGATTGTCCTTTCTCCATGGCGTGTCACAAGCATGGATTTCTTTCTGTCCCCTTTGTCTCCATCTGTCCGACGTGTGCTTCAATACCAGCTCATGCTGCATTGAAATCAGGTGGAGAACGCCTCTGCCTTTGCTCCTAGCTGCTGAGGTTGCTTGGGCTGCAAGGAGTCTTTTGTGTTGCTATATAAATTTAATTATTTTTGTCCTATTTCTGAGACAACTATCACCAAAGTTTTTGGGGGAAACTGCATAGAATATACAGACTGCTTTGCGTGGAGTGGGTATTTTAACAATATTAATTCTTCCCATACACAAACAAGGGCTGTCTTTCCAGTGAGCGTGTCCCCACTTCTATTTCTTTCACCAATGTGTTGTAATTCTCAATGTTCAGATCTTTTACCCGCATGACTAAATCTATTCCCAAGTAATTTCTTTTATTACTTCTATTGCCTTTGATATCATGAAGAGGTTGTTTATATCACTTTCTTTAATAATTCCCTCTTGATAAGTAGAAATGCTGCCTATTTTATGTTAATTTTGCATGGACAGCTTTCCTGAATGCATTGATTGTAATACGTATGTGGTCTTTATGGTTTTTTTCTCTATAATACTATGTCATTTACAAACAGGGATAATTTAACTTCTTCCTTTCCAATATTGAATTAAGATTTTTTGCAGTTGTTTTTCCACCTAATTTTACAGGGGTTTGGATGCTAAGCCAGTGAGTATGGGTCAGAGCCTGAACCTGTGGAGCTGAACTTGCAAGGGCACAGATATTAAGCCCCAGTTTTCAGGAGCTAGGCAGATACTTGGGTTTGATGTTTGGATCTATTGGGATGGGCCTGAATTCTGGTGCTATGAGAGCTACCCGGCATGAAGAGGCCTTTGGTTTGAGTCTGCAGATGCTGGCCTGAGCCCTCGCTCTCTAGAAGTGGACTTGGTGTCTCAGTCTGTAGCACTGGGGTTGCCCACATCAGGTCCAGACTTTAGGTCTACTGGAGCAAGGCTGAAACAGTAAACTCATGTTTTCTAGAGTATGGATTTTCCAGGAAGCATCTGGGAGAATGGAGCTAGCTACACAGACCAGCCAGGAACCTGGCAAGATTGTGCTCTATATTTGCAAGCACTGGTCCGATGCCTGAGACCAGGGCTCTATGCCACCAGCACGGGACAGGGGCAAAGCAGGAGGCTTTCTGGTCTGACCTGACTTTGACCTCATTCTAAATCAGGATCAGACCTGTCTTCTGGGGCTGAAAGGCTGCTCTGTGTGGAGGAATACTTTTACTAGCCAGTTGGCTCATGTCTTGCAAATTCAATTTCTAGAAGGACAAGGTGCTATTTTTGACTACTAAATGAATCTTCTCCTGAGAGGTGGTCATCCCATGCTGGTAAGTGAAGGCCACACACAGCAGGCCTCAGCAGATCCTCCCGCAAGGATCTATCCTCGGACAGCCTGCAGGAGCTGAGTTTCCCAGGCTAGAGTTTCCTGGAGCAATTGAAGATGCTGTATGGAATGTGGAAGCTCTCAGTTGAGGTACTCCTGCTGGCCATCCCTCACATAACACTCTGCATTTAAATCAGACCACCTAAATGGAAGAGAAATGTTTCCAGCAGCCATCGGCGCAGTTGAAAATGCAGAGCCAAAACTGAACAGGCCAAAATCTAGTTGCTATTTATATTATCTGCTTCCTCGTGGTGTGTTACATGTGCATAAATAAAAGTCCTGAAGAAAGGAACAGAAAGCCAGCAGGAACATCTGGAAGACATACTCCCAGTCTGCAGTCCCATTTGCCTTCCAGCTTCACCCCAGTTCTTTGCACCAGGCAACAACCACTTCCCACCGTACTGTACAGCATATACCCCAGGGCCATTACCATCTCTGCAGCATGGAGTGAGAGTGCAGGAAGGGACACAAGTTGAACAGGAGAAAGTGAACTCATGGGGGTGGGGGGAGCCTAAATGTGTGTGTATTTTAATGGCTCTGAGAATAAAAGCCTTTTCTCTCTTCTCTTATTTTAATTTTTTTTTAACTTCTGACCATCAAGGAATGCTCAGAAATGCTTTTGTAATTACGGTTACATCCCATCATTTCTTGATACTCTGGAGTATATAGAAAACGACAAAATAATGTTCTACTGTGGAAAACTGAGATGGGGAAACCTCCTGGTCACAGGCTTTCTCTGGAATGTCCGTGATTGCAATCACAGACGCAGCTAAAACAGCCTGAGGAGGCTTTGCTGCCTTCCCCCAGTTGAAAGTAATACTTGCCGGAATCCGCCTTTATAGCCTAGAATAGCCACGAGCTATCCAAAAAGAGCTCTAAATGGTCGTTAAGCAACCAGTATCCACCTAGATTCACAGCCATTAGAGGCATTTTCAAGGTTTTGAAGGATTGTTCTAATCCCCCTTTGCCTTTGCCAAGATTCAATGGAATAGGGAAATCGACAAAACGAGTCAGGGTGGCTTTCGAAAGTGAGGTGCATCTGTATCGAGAGAGCATCTTGTGAATTTTTAACTGTTAGAATTAACTCTGGGAATAAGATGCCAAAAATCATAGAAAATGCCCCAGTGAACAAAAGCCATCCCAAGAAACCCCAAACCATCAGGTGCAGAGATGCACTGACCCCTTCTGTTTGAGGTGTACCATCATCGTGCAACTAGGTAAGGCCCACCTTCTTTAAAAAAAAGATTTTTTTTCTGTTTCGCTCTTGAATTCCACTTCTACTCCCTGTGTTATAGTCACTTTCAACAGCGTGCTTGGCACGCGTCTTTAAAAAAACCACATCGTGCTTAGAAACACCGTCGCCTGTCAATTTATGCGACATTGTGGCGTGGATATCCTTATTGGGAGAACATTATACTTTTGAGCCCTGCTCTTACTCTGTGTGCACCAAATGCATTGCTTCTGATGTCTGCGTTATAGTCACTGTGCACGGCTGCCATTTTCTCTCACTCCTCAGTATAGGCATCAGTCTGACCTCAATGAATGATATTACCGTCCACACAACACCTCGTAGAGCTGTTGCTTCCCTCTCATCTCTGTGGTAGCTTCTGGATCAAGTGAGAGTCAAGGTCTTGGCAGCCTTTCAAGTAACGTCTTGAACTTTTGCTATGGAACTGTTGTTTGAAAGTGAAAATGGTGTACGTAAAACTTGATTAGCAAATGTAAGAGTTACCCACAACCTCCATGGTCAAACTGTGAGCCATTGTGCATGCACGGTTGGACTTGGACAGGAAGAACATGGAGGGATGCCCCTACTTTCGTATTCCTGGAGGACTGAAGAGATTTCTCTAAGGGGAGCGTTGTGATACTGAAGGACACAGTTTGATCATTTAGGGTGAGTATTTGTGAAAGGATGCTACTGTTCTAGCCCCATGTATCTGAAGTCTAACTTTAGGCCAGTGAAGACTCGAGGCTCGAGCTAAGTTAAGAGGAGGAGGATGGATCACAGCAGGAAGATCTGCAGCTGGAGATCTTTGTCCCTTCAATACGAAAACCTCAAAGAGACATCTTCCCAGAGCAAAGGAAGTGATAGGATTGACAAGCTGGGATTTCATAGAAACCTAAATCAAGATCTGGGTCATGCTTCCCTTATTTCCCATGCCTGACTGTTCTCATGCTGTTCTTCAATATAAGATTAAAGTTTCATATTTCAATAAGAGCAAAGTGTGGGCATTAAATCTGTCCGAAGAAATCGGTTATGTGTACAAGCACAAAGAGCAAAGGCAGAACAGTGAGTTTCTTCTCTTAAAGCAGGTACAAAGAGGTGACCTATTCCTTGTTATGGTGTGCTCAAAAGAAACACTCGGTCTTTGTCCTAAGACCCTTAAGAATCTCTGGAGCACTGTTTGTTTTGGGAAGAGGCTAGATCCGAGGCTCGTAGCCTCGGGATGGAGTTGGTACCAGAACCATCAAATCATGGTGAGAATCTTAAACTTTGGCCCTACTCTCCAAATCCCACAAAAGGCAAGAGCCCAGAAACGGGGTCAATTACTCACAGCCAAGGATGTAAGATTATGTGCCTCTAGCAGAGCAACTCTGCACAATTCACAGGATGTGCGCTCACGGGCGTGTTGAATCATGGCTCCCATGGAGAGAGCATAAGAACTCGGTGCACCCTTCCCACCCACCCTCAACCCCCCACCCCTTGAATTTTGCCTTTCGCTCTCTGAGGTTTGTGAATCGTTCCAGCAGTTGTTAATCAAAAAGAGAGGCCCTGGAAATCCCCCAGATCCTGGCTGTCTAGTCCACAAGTGGGAAGCTGGCACTCAGGGGTGTCTAAAAGTGAGAGCACTGGGTGGACTGAGCCATGCAGAGTCACACAGCGATGGCTAGAAATGACCAACTGTGTTAACCCTCAGGACGCTCAGTTGGTGTCCAGAGAACTGCAGAACTGGTTGTCCATGGGGTGAAAGTCAATGCATTTGGAAGTGATCTGTGAGCAAAACCAGCTCGCACTCCTGCATTTAGCAGCTCCTCCTGGGACTCCACGCCAGCTGTTCCTTGCTTCACCCACTCTTATCTCCAGGAAATACTGTCTTTGTTTTGTCTTTCCCAGCCACAGGCCAGCCACTAGAGTAATGTGGCCTGCAGCTTCACGATGTCAGGATCTCAACACTTCCAAATAAAGCTCCCCTTGGACCTCTCCCATCAAACACTCTTTTGGAACTGAGAACGTTTCCATGGAAATGAATAAAGTGTGAAAATAAATTATTACATTTATAGTTTCACTCCGTGTAAACAATACATAGCCATAATCATATATACTTAAAAGACACCCATAGACACATAGGTTTTTAAAACAGCATTTAGCATTTTTTATTAGAATAAAATATATATAATGTAAATTTACTATTTTGGACTTTTTTAAGTGTACTGTTTTGTGGTCTTAAGTGCATCATGCACTTAAGTATTGTTCTGGGCTGGAGAGATGGAGAGAGAGACAGAGAGACAAAGACTTGGAGACATGGAGATGTGGAGAGAGATGGAGACATAGACCAGGAGAAAAGAGCCAGGCGTTTGCCTCATTTTAGGTTGGAAGTCTTGACCACCTAGATTCCCAGGGAGCGGTCTGATGCTCTTCATTTTGAAAGGGCGTTGTTTTAAGGGTCTCCTTTATTCCTTGCCTTAGGAATTACACTATAGCTGCATGTGACATATTTGGACCACCATCATCCCTGTTTCTCCTGTCTTTCCCTCCCACAGCCCCTGCATCCCTTCCTTCTTCCCTAGTCTCCTTCCTGATTTCACATCCCTCCACCTTCTTAAAGTCACACGCGTGATCATGCATGCAGGATAATCTGCTGGAGCATGTTTAACTTATCAGCAGTTACACCACTGAAGGAGATTGGCTACTTTATGCCCCGGGGCACACCCCAGGTAGTCTTTTTTCCACTGAATTTCATTTAGATAAAATCCTGGAAAATATTACTCATGAAGCATTAATTAGTCAATTCCTACATTGTTTTAGGCACTGAAGTAAAAAGATAGTATATTTAAATGGTTTATAGGGAACAGACAGACAGACAGATGGTAGATGGATAGATAAAACAGATGGTAATAGACGTGGGAAATTAATATGCTGAAATATTAACAACTGGGAAATCTAGATAAATGGCAAGAAGTTCTTTGTGTAATATTTATACCTTTTCTGTACGTACAAAACTAATTTCAAGATTCTACAGAAGAACAAGAATAAAAAGAATAAAGGGGCCAGTGAAATGACTTTGTGAGTGAAGTCACTTACTATGCGGGTTACTGACCCCCATAGTCCTCTGACCTCCACATGTGTACCCTGGCATGCACATTAACCTCTGCCATGCACACACACACACACACACACACACACACACAAACACACACACATACACACAATGGTAATAAAATTTCAAAGTCATAAAAAGGATTAAAAAGCAGATTATAGATGATCACAGATCCCTTGGGAAGTCATGTTATGAAAACGTCTTCCAACCTTATACTTTACGAAATAATTCCCCTCCACCTTAATAGATGGTTAAAAAGAAAAAACAGTGTTCTACAGTCAGGTAAATTTGGAAAACTGATACTACATTCCTTTCTTACAAAGTCCTATGTGCGTTTAAGTATATTCAAAGATCTGATGAATCTAACTGAGAAGCCACAAGAAGGCAGATGAAACTGAGTTGCTGGAAGGAATGCCAATGTGTTTGCCCAGGCCATTCTGTTTTCTCCCAGGAACATCTATTAACATAGAGATTTCGGACGGGACACCGAGATAAGGAGCATTACCTCAGTCTGTGTGCACTGAAACTCCCTGGAAAGCAGCGAGCAGCTTGCTGTGCACGTGCCACTGAGCTTGCAGATACCGTTCTAGCTGATCTTCAGATAGCCTTTGTGTGTGTGCATAGACATATGGCCCCTTTGTAATTAGAAACTCCTAGTTTCTTAATGTGGTCTTTATTGACTCTCATGCCGAGATAAATAGTTTGTATTTACACAACTGCTCGGGACTAATTGCGGAGTTTTTAGGGTGACCTTGTGCTAAGCTCTAGTGAGTTCAATTAAGTGAACCACCTAGAATAAAACAATGGATTAACTCAGCTGTCTATTGTGAATCGGTAGACCTTGAGGGATCCACTATAAAGGAAGTTATTGGCTTTTTCCTAAACTTGAAAGATCATCTAGAAATCTCGGTGGCAAACATCTCCAAAAGCTGAAGATGACTTCGCACTCGTCAACATTAATTAGAAAATCTTTGTTACGCTAACTTTCATTGTGTCTTTTTTTTTTTGTAAAACATTGTATCTGGATACTTTGAAAAATTTTATAAAGTAGTCAAAAATATTTTTCCAACAACTGAGAATGATTTCTTTAATCCCAACACTCAGGTGGATGATCTTGGTAAGCCAGCATGGTCTACGCATCGAGTTCCAGGCCAGCCTGGTCTCTGTTGTGAGTTTCAGGACAGCTAGAGATCCCCACCTCGTCAGCACCTTCTCTCTCTCTCTCTCTCTCTCTCTCTCTCTCTCTCTCTCTCTCTCTCTCTCTCTCTCTCTCATTTACACATATATATGTGCATATATTAAAAATATTGAAAAAGATATCTTATATTTTTAAGTGAAAGAAGTTCTTATAAGAAACAGAGCAAAGGAAGCTTGACTTTTAAAGTCTACGCCTTCGATGCATGTAAGATTTAAGCATGCTTAGATCTTTCTGACTCAGTCTGATATTTTTGCTTCCTCTTGTGTGTACATTTAGGGCAAGCAATGGCAGCTAACAAAAGCAGGGCTAGCAACCCAGTCTTATAAGGAGTGTAATGAACATGACCACCACCTTTTACATTTACTAGTAGTTACGAAATGAAACATTGCTTAACAAAACCGGGTTACTGTGTAATTCAAAGTGTCAGTTCAAAGACTACAATGATTCTTTTAAGAAGTAGTTTTAAGAATTCAGCATACAAGACATTAGATATCATGGGAGCTTTTTAAACAAAGTCTGTTTTAGTATGTTGTCCTTCCTGATAATCTCTTTCCCTTTTAAAATTATTATTCATCATCATCATCATCATCATCATCATCATCATCATCATCGCTATTGTTGTTGTTATTGTGTATGTGTGATGTGTTCTGTTTGGGTTCATACATACCACATGGAGGTCACATGACAACTTGGTGGTGTCAGTTCTCCCTTCTCATCCTTATCATGGGTTCTGGGGGATCAAACTCATGTCATCAGGCTTCCCCAGCAAACTTTTCCAACTCATTCACCCTCTGAATTACCTCAATAGTACAGAAGACTCTCAAAGAGCCGGCTAACAGAAAATTCTTATTTACATCAGTGACTGCCCGGTGCTTCAGAACAAATGCCCTGGCTGCTCACCTGGAGCTGAAGGATGTTTGCAAGTATGGAATCTGCCTCGGGATCTATGAGTAAATGGATACATTGTTACAGGTGCCACAACTTCCTGTGCTTGTGTGTGTTACTGCTTCTTCACACTACCCTCCGCTTAGGCAGTAGACACGGAGGTTTACCGAAGAACACATTGTAAGGGAGGAAGCATGGAGAAACTTCAGACTTCAATGCAGACCAATGGTTGGCAAGAAAGATGAAACAAAGAGCTGGGAGTGTCAAGCAGGCTATGCCAAGCTCTCACACCCACACTGTGCTTGTTCATTGGCTGGGAGCAGCCCTCGAAGCACAGTCTGAGCATAAATGGCACAATGGCTGAGGAGAGGCATCAAGAAAGCACCTATGAACTGTGGCCACAGTGTAGATCCATTATGGCCATTGTGGGTCAATCTACCATGTGTGTCTTTCTGTGTTTCTGACAACCCTCAGGATTCAGGCTTTGCCTCCAAGTATCTTTTTTTGATTTGAATTTCTACTTTTGTCTAATCAAGTTCTATATGATCTTTAATGATCTTACCACAGCCTCCAATGGCTCCCTAAGTGCCCCCCCTGAATGTCTACACCTGCTAAGGTCTGACCTACATGGAAATTTATACATTGAAACCAACTTCTAAATGTGATGGCATTTGGAGGTAGATTCTTTGGGTCACAAGAGCAGAGCCCGCACTAATTGGATCTGTGTCCATCCTGTCAATGTCCCCAGAAGGCTCCCTTATCCCATATATCAGGTGAGCAAACAACCAGAAGACATTATCTGTGAGCCAGGAAGCTAGCCATCACCAAACGGCCAATGGAACTGGTGCCTGGATCTTTGACTTTTCAGCTTTTGGAAACGTGTGAAATATATTTATTTCTGTTTTTTAGCAGCTATCCAGTTCATGGTATTTTGTTATAGTAGACCCAGTGGACTGGGACAACACTCAAATTTGAAGAAATTCCTCCACTCCTTCCACAAAGTACCATCACTGTTGCTGTAACTATCAGACTAGAGGATAGGAGAGAAGTGTAGTAACAGACGTTATTAAAGATTATCATGCTTAAAGCCATGGTCTCTTCTCTACCACTGGGCATGTCTTTCCAGGTTACCTGAAAACCCCCTGACTCCTAACCCTTAGGAACTTCTCCCACCCCCTTCGTACATCACTCTCAGCTCTCAAGGTCAGCTTCTTCCAGGGCACAGGAAGGAGAAGACCAACCCTTCTTTCACATCCCTGTGTTTATAATGGTTTTCTGTCTTTCATCCCCAACGCTTCCTGAGGTGAAGAGACGGTGTCTAATTGATTAACCAAACATAAGTTCATTAAACTGTTTGTATCACACGCTGTGTTCAGGCTCCTGTTACTTTCTTGGCTGTTGGTTTGGGACAGTTCAGATTTTAATTTACTTACAAAAATTATTTTAAAAAATCCCATCACAGAAATAAGATAACAGGTAGGCATGAGGTCTAGCCTTCTCTACACAGCCTTTTCAGTTCTACTAGTGTTTTCATCGGAAGGAAAGGGTATTTAATGGCAAACGTACATTAAGAAGCTGCATGTCAGTTTGTGAACAGAGGTAGGCGTGCGGCCAGCACATAAAAAGAGAAAATGTCCTAGGGAACATAATTCTTTGATGTGCAGATTCTTTTATAATTTTTTCTCTATCTGTCCCAAAGTTTAAAAAAAAACACCCTTGAGAGTCCAGTTCAAAGCACAATCAATCTTTCATGGGCAGGACAATAAATGGAAGCAATTTGAAGCAAATGCCCTTTGATTAAATGATCACTATTTGACTTCTCAGCAAATAGTCAACATCAAAATAAAAGCTGAGGTCTTTTCCGGTTCCCACGGATATGGCTTATTTTGGCAGAGTTAAAAGAGTGCGAGCGCTGTGGATTCTGTGAGTTAAATATTTCAAAAATGATTATCTGGAATATTGTTAAAAATTCCTAGCTTCACTCCTGAACCAAAGCATGGAGAATTGAAGGCAACCAAGAGTAGCTGTTCCCTAGGGTTTGCTTGCACCTCCCAGCCTCATCTAAATGAGCAAACGGGTGAGAACTGAGGGTCATGTGAAGACAGGGTCCAGAGGGAGGGACACATCTGTAATCCAGGGAATGCCACACCTAAGACTGTAGTAGCTGCAAGAAGTTGGCAGCGAGGTGTGAACAACCTTGCGTCTCCAGAGAACCAATCTGACAGCACTTTGGTTTACACTTCTGGCCTCTGGAACTAAAAAGGAACAAAGCCCCGCTGTTTAAAGCTAGTGACGTCTGGAAAAACATGATAATTTTAGGAAAGTTACCTGGTTAAAGATAATAGTTGTGGGTTTTCTCATTTGTTTAACAATGTGTCGTAATGTTCTTTGTATAAAATTATACACATATACACATTGTTATTATTTTGTAAACTTTCTGTGTGGACCAGCACTTCTCAGTGGAGGCTGTACTGCCTCCTCTGAAAATGTAGGAAGATGGTTTGGGCTTTAAATGATTGGAAGATACTGTCAACTTTTAGTGGGAAACATTCATACCCTGAAGACCAGTCCAGACTTCTGTATGACTTTTGTCTATCTACATAGGAAAAAAGATTCACAATTACTTTGAGCAAAAACCTGATTTTCTTATAAGAAAATATAAGTAGTTTTGCCTGCAATTCTCGAGATGTTGAGACACGCCATTCATGTTAAGAGAGGCAATTTTGGGGGCGGGAGAGATGGCTCAGCAGCTGCTCTTCCAGAGGACCTGAATTCCCAGCAACCACATTCACAGCTCACAACCATCTATAATGTGATCTGATGCCCTCCTCTGGCACGCAGGTGTACATGCAGATAGAGCACGCAAAAAATAAATAAATAAATAAATAAAAATAAAATGAAATCCTTTTAAAAAGGCAATTCTGTGTTTTCATTTTGAGAGTGAGTGTGTGTACTAATGCATGTCATATGATAGTCGGCTTCAACACCAGGAATAACCAGAGCTTCAGACCACATCTGAAGGCCGACGATAAAACAAAAGCCACTACGTTCCAGTTTAAAGGAAGGCAGGTGGGAAAAGTCATTCCCTGAGAGAGAACTCCTTCATGGCCCACACAAAGTCAACATTTTCTCTTCTCAATCCTTGCACCGAATGCCACACACTTTGTGGGAGAGGACAATCTAAGTTGACCCAAGCTACTGATTCAAATGTTGATCCTACCCAGAAACACCCCTGGGACACACCCCGAGTCAGAGTTGACCAAAAGTCTCTGTACTCTCTAGTTCAGTCACATTGATACAATAAATAACCATCATAGATATTAACTTATGAATGTATTTTATCTTAAGTAAGCAACCTATAAAAGAATCTTATATTATCTAGTGAATCAATAATTTGAGTATTTATAAATCATGTTACAATAATAAAGGAAGTATTGCAAAATCTTGTCATAAACGGTGTCACATCTGGTTGGGGGGACTGTTCTCCCCCAAGAGGCTCACAGATCCTCTACATATAGATACAGAACGATACATTCATCTCATTAATACTCTGGTTATTTCTTTTCTGTTCTTCTTATCACTAAAAGTGGCATGAAGAATATTCTTGTGCATACTTTTGCCTATTTAACAATTTTTTTTATGTGATTGACCTCTAAAACAGAATTCCTCAGAAAACCATGGTTCTTTCAAAGCTAAGAGACCTGGGCTCTTGAGATGGCTCAGCATGTAAAGATGCTTGCTGCCAAGCTGCCTCCCTGAGGTCAATCCTCAAAATCTGTGGGGTGGAAGGAGCAAACTGACACACTAATTAATTATTTAATCAATTAGCTAATTAATTAGTTAAAGTTTAAATGCTTGAATTTGTTTATTTTACTTTGAATTGATTCTTTGTAAATTTCACATCTTATAGTTCAGTCACCCCACTCCTTCATACCCGCCCTCCGCCCTTGCTACCTCCCCACGAAAGGAAAAGAAAAACTCCTCCTGTAGCCAGGCAGGAACCCCAGCGGAGTGATAGGGACACCAACCCATCTACAAAACTTCAAATCTATCCTGTCTACAAGAAATGCAGGGTCAGGGGATGGAGCAGAGACTGCGGGAATGGCCGACCAATAGCCAGCCCAGCTTGAGACCCATCCCCATGAGCAAGCACCAATTAATGATACTCTCTTATGCTTGCAGACAGGAGACTAGCATGGCTGTCCTCTGAGAGGCTCCACCCACCAGCTGACTCAAACAGATGAAGACACCCACAGCCAAACAGTGGACGGAGCTAGGGGACTCTTATTGAAGAGTTGGGGGAAGGAATTTGGACCCCAGACTCCGAAGGGTTTAATAACTCCACAGGAAGACCAACAGAGTCAACCAACCTGGACCTGTGGGGCTCTCAAAGTCTGAACCATCCACCAAAGAAAATACACGGCTGGACCTGGCCCCTCAACACATATGCAGCAGATGTGCGGCTTGGTCTTTATGTGGGTCCTGAACTACTGGAGTCAGGGCTATCCCAAAAGCTGTCTGTGGGATATTTTCTTTTAGCTGGGCTGCCTTGTCTAGCCTCAGTGGGAGAGGGTGCACTCAGTCCCACGGAGATTTGATGTGCCAGCCTGGGGGATAGGAGGCTGGTTCCACCCTCTCAGAAGAAAAGGGGAGGACAGTATGGGTGAAGGATTGTGGGAGAGGTGACCAGGAAGGGGAGCAGTAAGTGGGATATAAAGTGAATAAATTAAAAAATAATGGGTTGGGGATTTAGCTCAGTGGTAGAGCGCTTGCCTAGGAAGTACAAGGCCCTGGGTTCGGTCCCCAGCTCTGGAAAAAAAAAGAAATAAAAAATAATAATAAATGAATAAATGCAAAAAAAGAAACAAAACTTTCCCCATGGAAGCTGCAATGTGTCATGGTGTGTACCTCAGTATACTCATTGGTCCACACTTCTTTGCTTGCAAAGTTTCACTGCAGTGAATCACTGGTCTGGTTTGAGGTCTCTGGCTTCTTCTACTCTATCAATACTGGATCCTCACTGGGATTCCTCTCAGATATCCTGCTGTTGCCCTGTGTCATGGAGATCCTGCAGCTTTGGCTCTGCAAGACTGGCCCCTTCATGTGCTCCAGCACAGAAGGATTCCTATGTGGGGTGGATGTTGGAGGGGGCCGGCTCAGAACCCTGGGTGGTAGCTGAGTTTGTCAACCCACCAGCTCTTCTGAACCTGCATCACCATGGTGAGCTCCCCAACCTAATCAGCTCACCGGAGTGTTGCAGCCAGCAAGGTGCAGGGCCAGGTCTCCCCTGTTCACACCCTGGGGTCCTCCCCACCAGGGCCAGCTCTACTCTGCAGTTCAGGTGAGGTGCAGAGCCCAAGGGGTAACAAGGGGTGGAGCCAGTCCTCCAGAATTAAAAACTTGAATATTAAAGCTTTTAAACTGTAGGCTTTTTATTAAGTCCAAATTATGCTTCTTTAAGACATTCTCTCTCTTTTTTAATTAGCCTACTAAACACTGAGTCTCATCCTGATGTTTTAATAGATATGTATCATTCACCATCCTCATTGTGCTGTCCTGTCCTGTCCCCTCACCTGTCCTTCTGACCCTCTCCTCCCCACAAAGCTCTCTTCTACTGTTTGTCTTCCTGACTCCAGCTGACTTGGGTAAATGGGATGGTTTCTAGTTTCACAGATTTTTCCGGAAACATAATTTCGTTCTTTATGTATGATACACCATGTGTATCTGTAACTTTGTGTCCACCATATGTATCTGTAACTTTATGTCCACCATGTGTATCTGTAACTTTGTTACTCATTCATTCATTGATGGCATCTGTGTGGAGTCCATCTCAAGGCTGTGTGAGCGCTACCTCATTAACCTGATCATACCAGCTTCTCTATGCTATATTGCCCAGTGTTCCTCCAAAGCACACCCAGGAATGGTAGAACTGAATTAAATGGCTATTCTATTTTTGGATTTTTTTTTGAGGGATTCCACAGTGGCTGCACTGGTTTACTCTCTAGAGGGGTCCAGGGATTCCTTTTCCCTGCATCTTCGCCAGCATTTGTTTTCTGGATGAAAGCCACTCAGACTCGGGTAAAATGGGATCTCGATGTGGTTTTGATTTACATTTCCCTGACAGCTAAAGATGTTAGGGTTTTTTTTCCCCATATACTTACAATCTGGTTGCATTTTATCTTTAGAGAACCACCTGCTCAATTATTTTTCTCATATATCAGTTGGATGATTTATTTGGGGTGACTGATTTTTTTAGTTCTTTGTTCATTTTGGTGACTGATTCATCGGATGCGTAGATGGCAAAGACTGTCTCTCATTTTGTTGGCTGTCTCTGCACCCTAATGATTCCTTCGCTGTTCAAAAGTCTTTACCTTCATCCAATTCCACTTGTATGTTCTTGGTACTACTCCCTGATCTTTTGAAGTCTTTTCCAGAAAATTTCTTCCTATATCTTGAAGCATCTTTCTCTATCAGCTTCTAAGTTTTAGGTCTTAACTTGAGGTCTTTGGTCCATTTTGAGTTGATTTTTATACAGGTTGAGAGTGAGTTCCACTTCTTTGGAAATCCACTTTGCCCAGATCCACTGTTGAAGAGGCTGTCTTTTCTCCAGTGTGTGCTTTGGAATATTCGCCAAAAATCTAGTAGCCATGGCTGCATTTGCTTATTTATGGCCCTCTAGTCTGCGCACATCTTTTTAAAGCAGTACAGTGGCTCTGGACTTAAGTTTAAAGTAAATCCCCGGATGCCTCCAGTGCAGCTCTTTCTGTCCGAGATTGCTTTGGATGCTCAGGTTTTAGTTAGTTATTTCTGTGGGTTTTTGTTTTGTTTTGTTTTGTTTTTTTTTGCCATTTGGAGTTTTGTTTTGGGTTTGTTTCTACCTGAATTTTAAAGTTTTGTCTGTTTTTGCAAAAAATAACATTCGAATTTTGTTGGCTATACGATCACATCTGTAAATTCTTTTCAGGAAGATATACCTTTTCACAATATTAGTTCTTTGAATCCTTGAGTTGAAAGTTATTTGCATCTTCTAGTGTCTTCTTCAATGTCTTTCTTTGACATTTAGAAGTTTTCATTGTAAGGATCCTTCATCTCCTTGGTAAGGTTTGTTCCCAGGGTTTATTATGAGGCCACCATGGTTAGGATTGCCTTCCTGATTTCTCTCTACATATTTGATAACGTTGTATAGAAAAGCTACTACATCCTGCTACTGTGATGAAGAAGTGATTAACTCTAAAAGTTCTCTAGTAGAATCTCTGGGGTCTTTTAAACCTGGGATCATATCTGAGAATGCAGTCAGTTTGACTTTTCTTCTCTTATTGCTTAGGCTATGATGTCAAGCATCATACTATATAAGTGTAGAAATCTGGCACCCTTGTCTCTTTATTATTTTCCATATTTTAATATATTGTTGGCTATAGGTTGGTAGTACCAGTCTTCAGTATATTTGGGTATCTGCAGGCTGTTTATGAAAGGACATTGGACTTTGTCAGGGTCCAGTTCTCCATGCATTTATGTAATCATGTGTTTTCTAGCCCTGAGTCTCTGTGCTAGATTGCATTTATTGATTTGTATATGTTGATCCATTCTTTCATCCTTAGCATGAATCTAACTTGAATATCATGAATGGTCTTTTTTTTTCTTTTTTCTTTTTTTCAGAGCTGGGGACCGAACCCAGGGCCTTGCGCTTGCTAGGCAAGCGCTCTACCACTGAGCTAAATCCCCAACCCCATGAATGGTCTTTTTAATGAAAATTTTTTAGTCCATGTTCATCATAAAAATTGATCATTCAGGTCCTTATCTTGATAAAGTTTTGCTATCAGGCTACTACTGGCTTCCTAGGATGAGTTTGATAGTGTTGGTTTCCATTCTGTCTTATGGAATGATCTGATCAGGATTGTGTTATTAAAGGTCTCTCAGAACTTGATATTAAACCTACCCTGTCCCAAGCTTTTGTTTTGCTAATAGTTTCCTCACTGCTTATGCAAGGAGGCTACTGTTTATAAATCTCCTTAGGTTATTTCTGTCCTTTTAGCTTAATTTCGGAAGGTCATATGTGTCTATGAGTTTATTAATTTCTCTTAGATTTCCCATATTTTGGAAGATAGATTTCCAAGGGTTTTCCTAGTGATTTTGTGGATTTAATTGGTATTGTCTATTGCAATATCTCATTTTTCATCTCTAATTTTTTAATCTGTATCTTTCTCTCCGTTTTCTTTATTGACATGTGAATGTAGTGTTTTCATGATCTCATCTTCTGCCCATGATATTCTTTCATTTTGTTTTGTCTGTTACTCATGCTTTCAGCTGTGATACCTGTCATTTGACTTGTTGAGTTTTTCATTCCTAACAGTCACCCTTTATTTTTAAGATATAAATTTCCTTGCTGAATTCTCAGCCATGTTGCTGGGTTTTTCATCTGTGTCTCTTAGACCCTAAATGGATTCACTCCTCTACCTTTTCGACTCCTTTTTGAAGTTCTTGACAATTCTCATGAGTAGATTTTGAATTCCTTATCAAACATTTTTAACCATTTCAGAACCTTTGAATTTGGAGATTGTGTGCATTTGGATGCATTTTCTTACTTTTCTTCTTCATGTTACTCGTGTTTCTGTGTTTTGATCTTGGTATCTTGTAGTGTGGCCCTCTTTTCTTTTTCATTTGGGAGTCTTCTTAGTGAGTATCCTTCTCTTGAGGATTCACTGCCTACTACTGCCGAAAATGTAGAAAACAAATCATTGTAACATCAAACCAAACAAGATATTTAGATACACTTAAAATTGGTGGAAGCCAATTACTACACTGCCTGAATCTGTAGACAGAGAGACTGCATAAATAATGCGGAGTGTATGTCTAGGCCAGCGCTCTGGCCAGCATGATAAAGCTATCTTCACTTAAGCAGCTACCTCCTTTGTACAACAGCAGCATCTGCTGACCACATTTAACTTTGAAGCCTATGGACTGAGCAGGTTCCCGTATGCTTTCTAGTTCATACGCTTGGATGGTGTGCCGCCCAGTTTTATATTCTCTTGACCCAAGCCAGAGTCATCTCAGTAGAGGGGAACCTCAACAGGGGAATCATCCATACAAGATCAAGCTGTAGGCAAGCCTGTGGGGCATTTTCTCATTTAGTAATTTACAGGGTAAGACACAATCCATTTTGAGTTGGGACACCCCTGGGCTGGTGGTCCCTGTGTTTTATAAGAAAGCAGGCTGAGCAAATCATGAGGAGCAGGCCAGTAGGTTTGTAACTAGGTAATTAAGAAATAAAGCCCTCAGCTATAAGGTTAGCCAGGCAGCCCAGTGAGGAAACTGGGATTTCTATCCGTAAGACAAGCCCAGAGTTTTTGGAAGCATCAACTCCAGTACAACTCCAGTGAAGCAGTAACTATTTATGTGTGACCAGCTGACACTTGAAAGGCTTGTTTCTTTGTCCTTAAAGGCTGTGACTAGGTGCCCTCTTGAGAAAGAGCCTATTGATTAATGAAGAGTTACTTGGGGGGCTATGAGAAAGTGAACACTCACAAGCCAGAGAGTGTGGGACAACCCTCCACAGCCTCTTATGGAAAGATAGTCACAGTGGGGAGTTATGGTGAAGAGAAGGACCAGATACAGACACACTGAGAAATCCAGGTGTCAGGAAACCCTTCTGGAGAAGAGAATGATGGAGTGGTTGCTAGCCACATACCTGATGGCTAAGAGAATTTGTCTTCTGAAGCTCACAGCAGATACTGTCATCCCTGAACCAAAAGTGAGCGGGTGGTCTAACCTCTGCACTCACCAGCTAGTGTGTATGATTCCATGCTGGTGGCTTGAGATACTGGAAGCCCTGGCACAGTACCTGACCTCTGCAGCCTCGTTCCTTCCAAAGGAATTCCAGTCTCCACCTCAGTGCCCAGATTGCTGCTCCACTCCCTAGTCCACTTAGAAGACATTCTTTAATACATTAGCCATCGTCATGAAATACTGTGACAAAGGCAACATGGGGAGAGAAGGGTTTACTTGGCATACACATCCTGAGTCATAGTCCATCATGCCCTTAGTTTCTATTGCTTTAATTGTGCCATTAAAGAAACAAGTAACAGTGACAGTGAGAATTCAGGGTCAATTCTGAGCAGTTAAGGATCTCAATTTCCAACTATCCTATCAAATACTGAGTGCAAGTGAATGCAGTGTATATGTGTGTGTGTGTGTGTGTGTGTGTGTGTTTTCTGGGAATTTGAAGGAAATACTTTATTTAGATGGCAACTTAGGAGACTGTTATAATTACTTGTATTATTCAATTAAGAATAAAAATAAGGAAGAGAATACAGAAAAGGATCCATGACTTCATCTTCAACTGTCGGCCATGCTTCAATATGCCTGGCTTCCTGAGCTGCATGTTTCTGGTCTCCATGTCCAAATAAGAGTGGACTCACTAGGAAAACAGTTACAGCGACAGAACCCCAGAGTTACAAGGTTAATATGCAGAGACAACAATATTAATAAAGATCATAGGAAACATTATGTTGTCACATTTATTTATTGCACAGGTTCAAAGCCCAGCTGCATAAGTTACTGTCCTTGGGATCTTGAGTGAGTTACTTCCTGTCTTGTGGCCTTGCTTTTTCTCTATCAGATAAGCTACTACTGTTCATCTCAGAGATTTTCCATTTCCCCCACTTAATTTAAAAGAGACAAGATAATAGAAATAAACAGGCCACTTAAAAAGAGTGCACTCTTTCCCTACCCCCAGTTCTCCTGACACAATCACCTTAATGAGGTAAGGCTGCAGGTAAGAGGTAGGTACATCCCCTGAGAGATGAGAATGCAGACTGTGTCATTCTGTTTAAAACAGAAGATGGAGGAAGCCATGAGGCAACCCCTCCTGCCCGGGCCCCACAGTATCCTGAGGACTGAGGAGTTCTGAAACAGAGCAACTGTGGAAGGCCAGCTTCACGTAGGATGGTACTTTCTGACCACAGTGCTCTCACGTGAGAGACTGTTACACAAACACATGACTCTACTTACCTTTTATGTTTTTGGACAGAGTGAGGGATACACTCACTCTGTTAACGTGTGGGTAAATCACACACACTGCAGGTCAATTCTATTCATTTAGAAGATTTGGCGACATTTAAGTGTGCCCAGAAAGATTCCGATGGGCTGGTCCTCCCACACAAATCTGGACAGCTTCCCTTAGCGGTTGAAGCTCACCCTGCCTCACACTCTTCCTTGATAAATGAATGCCTTGTTTCAGAACTGGCCTGGTACTTCTGATTTTCCTGGGAAGTATTAGGTGAAGCTCAGTCACTGTGAATTCCTGCCTTGTGGTGGAGGGTGCGCAAAGCCAACACTGTTCATGAACTTCAGGACAGGCTCCAGGCACCCAGGCATGTTGGATGTCCTCAAGGAAGCTGCTTGGAAATTTGAGCTTTTAAAGCAAGCTTTTCAGAGCAGCATGGTGCGTGTGAATATGTGGACCTTTTACCACACTGTTTGTATCACAGATACAAAAGCTGTATTGAACATTTTCCTCTGAAAAAATTAGTGGATAATAATAGAATGTGTGCTTTTGCATTATTACCAAAACCTCAGAGTCCAGTAGACTGAGACTGACAGAGCCAAGAAACAGAGAGTGGTTACCACAACATGCAGTTTTCCTGGCACAAATGCATCTGCTTTGCTCCCTGGGCCTTGAAGCACAGAAACAAAAGAACTCAAGAGCTCCCAGCACCCTTTGCCACAGCTGCCCACACTCCTGCCCTTGCTCTCTACTGAGGCAGGGAGGGGAGAGCCCAGGCTGGATGTCTCCAAGAGTTTTGCCAAACAGAGAAAGGGGGTGCTGGGTAATCTTTTCCTTCCTCCTCAACATCACGCAAACAGTAGATTTTTCTTGACTTTCAAAAATCTTTAACTATTGTAAATTGTTCAACCAGCAAAGGTCTAATTATGCACGGCCTCCAAATGTTCACGTTAAGCGAGTTGATTTGTTTCCAAGGTAATCTTGAAGCAAATGTTCCCTGCATTTATTGTTTGAGAAGTATTTAAATGTGCTTGATTTTCCTCCCATCTGTCTACTTGTAACCGTCAGGCCCCAACAAAGAACCCAGTCTTTTTTTTAAGGGAGGGAAATCAATGCAGGAAATTAGTTACACAGGTGACGGAGTACCGGATGCCAAATAGGGGATAGCTCTGTAGCCTGTGAATTAACAGCAGGGAGTGGGGAGAGAGGCAACCACGTGCCCCTGAGTTCCGAGTAGGGCTGCCTGGTGGTAGCTGGCCCAGCAGCAGAGCCTCCTTGCACTGAGTATAGGAAAGAAGCAGCCAACGCTGGAGAAGCTACCAGAAACTGGACACTACCCCATGTGCTCGCTCGGTTTCCCCTTCCCCCACCCCAGGCTTCACGGCCTTTCCTGTCATGTCACATTCACATTCCCCAAAGGTAAAAGCCAGCCGATGTGGGAGTCTGTGAACCACAGAGTCACAGCTTCCTGACTGTTTTCACACTTATCGATGCTAAAGAAGAATGCACAGAACATGAACTCTCCACCATGCCTGATACGAGGGAACATTTGGTTCTGAAGAACTGAGTGTGAAAGAAAACGCCGCCTCATCCCTGTCCACTGTCTCAAGCCCACTCGCCCGTGAGAGCATCAGTCTCTACAGATCCAACAGACAAGGAATGGTACCCGGCAAGACCCACTGCACACTCATGATTCTCACGATGTCATATCTATGGTTTTGCCACCCCACTCCCCCTTGGAAACTCCCATGAAGTATTTTTCTGGTCCAGGACCAACAGAAGGTACATGCATTCAGCAGACCCTTGCCAGGACTCTGAAGGACAGAACGATGCAATGAAGGTATCAATAAATGGGGGATGATTACTGTCTCTTGTCCTTTTGGGGAAATGAAAAAAAGTAAAAGTAACTTTCCTTTTCTCCCTCCTCTCTGCTTTTTTCTTCTTTCCTTTTTATATTTTTGGTCATGAGCCTAGCCTTTAATGGCTGAGCCATCTCTCCAGGCCTTTCTTTCCCCTTTAAAGAGCCCAGATACACCACAGAGAAATATTTGTGCTGTCTCAGGGTGGAGCCTGAGGGTAGTTTGGTCAAACACAGCTGGGAAGTGTCTGCACTAGGAGTGGGCCTGGATTGTTGTTGTAAAGACAGCAAAATAGCAACCTCTTTATCACTACAACGGTTCTCCCTGGAGTCCGTTTGTGTGCGACCCAGGACACTTCCCAGCTGTTTGGCATTACTGAGGCTGTCCTGGCCCATTGGAGCCTCAGACCATGCTGGGAATTATCCTGGCTAAGTGCACATTTGTTTCACATGTAGTAGAGGGGTTCAGCCATTCTGGGCAGATCCAGTGGAGATAAGTTGCTGTGCAGCTCCTGTGGCCAGAGACAGAAACAATTGTCTGCGGTTGTGTAAGTGCCACATCCCTAACACTTGCCAGCTCTGGGCTCTCTGTTGTCTTACAGAGTCTTTACAGCAGCTTTGTGGACCTGCTCTTTTTTCCCATTTCTCCCATCCCAAGGCTATTTGTACAGAGTCACACATCTCAAATCCACAGGTCTAGGTTTGTCTTCCCTCTAGCCCTGAAGCTTGCCACTGAGCTATGTTGTCTCTTGAGGAATACCGTGCCCACAATTCTAATCAGTCTTCAGACCATTCACTGACTTCCTCCCACATCCATTATGGAAAACAGGGCATCATTGATTGCTTGATCTAATACTGGAAAACAAATATCTGAACTCTTTGACGTCTATTGAGTCTTTACGATTGAGTCATGGGATGCCTATGGGTGTTCTAGAAGCTTCTTCTGTCTTTTGAATAGCTCCAACCGTCCATCTCTTGGAGAGCAGATGCTCTATTTCTACAGCTATTCTTCCCAACTAGCCAAGTCAGTGAACTCCAGGTTACAATTAGAGACACTGCCTCAATGACTAAGGTGCACACCTCCTGAGGAGTAACACCAGAGACTGACCTCTGACCTCTACATGCACACACAGACACATTCTCTGTGCACATGCCGACACACTCACTATCTGTGCACTAATGTGCAGGTGCACCTGAATGTATCATACATGCATCCCACACATATGTACACCCACAAATAAAAGTAGCATTTATTGGGTTCAAAGTTGCAAAAAGAAACAAAGGAGGAAGAAAAAGGGACCCACAAACTAATACTTATGTCTCCACAGCTTGTGTTAAAACCAGCAGAAGGTATGTGAATACATGAGTAGGGAAGTCAAAACAGAATTGAATAACATGAGAGAAGAATCCTCTTCAAAAGTTCCTCACATAGCATTCCCTCTACCACCCACTGCTCTGTTCATATTTTCTTGTGCATCCTTCTGGGGAAAACAATATTCACTTAGCAGAGAGTAAGAATGAATACATTACGTGCCTTCCTGGGGTTTGGTGGGCTAGTCGATTTTCACTTACGAGCACACCTTGGCAGGTACACACAAATCTCCTTTACACTTTTTAAAAATCTTTAAAAATGTCTGTTATTGTTATTATCGTTATCATTTGTGTGTGTGTTCTGGGGACTGGGTCGTGCACGCACGTGTGGATCTCCCGGGACAACTTTGCGTAGTCGTCTCTTTCCTTCCACCTTCAATGGGTCTGAGGACTGAGCTTAGATCAGCAGGCTTGGATGGCAAACCAGCCCTTACCAGCTGACCCAGCTCACTGGCCCATCCCTTACTCTCCTGTTGAGGACACATTAATGGCACTGAGATTCATTTATCCAAACCCTCCCCTCTTCCTCATTGGTTGCTTTTTCTGCTGTGGTCAGTGTTGAGGGAACACCTCTGAGCCACTTTACAAACACTGAATCCTATGTATAACGGGATGCTATGGACATTGGTGCTTTTTCTTCAATGTCCTGTCTCTCTGATGTTGTTGTTGTTTGTTTGTTTGTTTGTTTGTTTTTGTTTTGTTTTGTTTTCCTCACTTCCAGTTACCTTGCTCTTTAAACCTCTAATTCTTGGCAGGCCTCTTCACTGTTTTAACCCTGCCCAAGACCCTTGATGAATGAGTGTCCTTTGGACTTCCTGTCCTGGCCTTGATGTCTGCACACTCCCCGGTCACTGCCCTTTGGCCCCACAACACTTGACTGCGATTGAGAAGCAGTGTCTGGGTACTTCCCAGCACCATGTCAAGAGAATGAAGATTTGAGATAAATCCTTCCCGGAGAGAGACTTTTAGGTGGCCTTTAAAAGAGAGAATGAATTTTAAAAGGTGGGACAAAGTCCTCTGGGAGGACCAAATGACTTCTCCAGACACTGCAAAGCGAGACTCTGAATGAGACAGGTGTTCTCTTACATATTGACTAGTCTAGTAAGGCTCCCCCGAGTGTCCCATTAGTACCAAGAGGGGGGTTAATGGGAATTAAATTGCAATGAATATTCACAAACCAGACGAACTCTGCAAGAGCTCTGAGGGCCCACAGAGTGGGGTGATGTAATGACCCAGAGGCCCAGGGGCACCGGTGGAAAATAGATAGAGTGGGTCTCTTGGGACACTTCAGAGGACCTGCTAAAGACTTCGTGAAGAATAACGTCTCACATTGATGAATGAAGGGCAGTAGAGCAAAACCATCCTGTCCCAATTCTGGCTGCCGTTGCCAGGGGATAATTGATGAACCATGCGCTGATTAAGAGCTGTCTAACAACCAACCCTGGTTGAGGAAGTGACACATGGAAATTTTACCGTTTCTGCAGCAACACAATGCTATCAAGTTAACTAGTCCCAGTTTATTCTTTCGTCTGACAGTGTAAGGAGACAAACCGATTGAATTCTTACAGACACAACCCCTACTTGTTGAGGGCCCTGCTGCTGAGTAAGAACCATCATGACTGGGTGGACTGCTTTTATGGTAGTGGAGTGCTAGGTAGAAAAAGACCATTCTGAAGATGCCCACCTACCAAGCCTAGCATTTGCGAATCATTACTTTCCTCGAAAAGTCTTTTGTCGGTGGGATTAAGGCTCAAGCTTTGGTCTGGAGCTTTTGGACCCACCCAGCATAATCACAGGTGTCTTTCTAAGTGAGCCTGGGACCCAGGAGCCAGAATGAGAGATGGAAACTACAACCAGAGCAGGGGCTGTGTGAGGAAGGGGCAACACGCCAAGGAAGGCAGGTGGCTTCTGGAAGCTAAGAATAAAAAGCAAGGAAATGGATCGTACCCTGGAGAGAGTCTCTGTTTAAGGCATGGAGGCTTCAGTACTTCCTATGTCACCTGACCTGGGACAGTCCTGTGCCCATGCCTGATCTCTTCAGTCCGTGCTGAACCATCCTTTACAGACTCCTTTTTATCCCTCCAGATCTAGGGGCAAGAGCTGTTTTCAACATCTTCTGCCTTTGTGGCATCGTACAATCTGGTTTGCTTTTTGAGTCCTTATTACCTAATGAATCCTAGTTATTAAGGGCTTGCTGCCGTCATTATTATGGAGGTGTATGTAGTGTCTGGCTCTTGGCAGGATTGTGACTGACATAGTACTCATAGCTATGTCCTAGCCCCAACTGTGACAGCCGATGACTTTAATATGAGCACCAGTAGCTAGCTTCCTAACCCATGTGGCCCCGAAGACATTCCCAAAAATTCCACCTGTACCTCATAACCTAGGCTTTAGGTCGTGGTCCTCACATGACCCTGTGTTCCCTCCTTACCTAGCTGCTTGCTTTTGCACTGTAGACACCTGAAGTGTTTAGGTTTGAGTTCTACTCCACTCATAAGATACAAATTCCCGCATCCTTGCTTTGGAACTGGGCCGTGCTGCTCTCCCAAGTCTGGGCACACATTACACGTGTTTCTGGGTAGAGATAGTGGCTGTCCTTTAAAACTACACACCCGAGCCGACGTCCATAGCCAAGATTCTCTGTGTTTTCCAAAGTTGGGGAATGTTCTACTTTTGTAAGTAAAAAGGCTGGAAGTCCCTGAAGCAGGTCCAGTTTCTCCTCCTGATGGCTGTAAAGGGAATTCAGTGAAGTAGGTGGGGTGCTTATATAAGAAAATTAATTTGTTTGTGAGTTTGAGGAAGCTCAAATAATTGTGGGTGTGACTATGCTCTGACAGGGTAATTTCCAGGCAATACATCATCTTCAAACATTCAGGCTATTTTGGCATGGCCCTGATCTGGGTTCTGTGCTCTTTCGAAGGCCATATTTTAATTTTGTGTAGCTTTTATTATTGGAAGCAATGAAATAACCCAGTGGTTCTCAACCTTCCTAATGCTGTGACCCTTTAATACAGTTCCTCATGCTGTGATGGCTCCCAACCATAAAATTATTTTGTTGCTGCTTCATAACTGTAATTTTGCTACTGTTATGAATTGTAATGTAAATATCTGATATGCAGTATATTTGATATGCAACTCCTGAGAAAGGGTCATTTGACCCCCCCTCACACACACACACAACAGGGTGGTGGCCCACAGGCTGAGAACCATTGCAAAGACAGTTATAGAACGTATCATTGCCTCGGGGCTGTCCCTTTTGCAGTGACTCTGGTCTCTTCTTAGGCAACTGTTTAGTGCTGCAGGTGACACCTGTCACCATAAATCTCGTAATCATTAAATCACGAAGTTTAGTACTGTTGGGTTATCTTGCACAAGATAGTAACATGGTGTCCCTCTACATGTCAGGAATCTTGTTTTCCTAAAAGATACTTCTTAGAAACGCGGGTTTACAGCCTCAGGCACAGACAGCAAGTAAGGCTGGGGAACTGAGCATTATTTAAAATTACCTTAGCTTAAAAAAAAATTGTGTGAGAGGGGGTTGTGACTTAAAAAAATAAAAATCCTATCTGTTCTAACATGCAGAGCCTCATTGGATACACACATGTTTAAATATCTAGAAATGCCTGAAAGTGACAATTGTCACATTGATTGCACATAGTGGCCACTGTCGCTTGTTTGTGGCTTTCCATTCTCCTCAGGAACTCTGCCTCCCACACTCATCACATTATCAAGTTAACAGACATTTCCATATGGTTACAAAGGAAAGCAAAGTGGAAATATTTGTTAGGACTGTCCAGGAAACTGACACAGCCGCTATACCCACACAAAATGGGCAAAACACACCAGGCAAACTCACTCAGGGGCTGTGAGAAAACTTAGTCCTACTTTAAACACACAGGAGGACAACAAACTCTATAAGGGACCAGAGCCAATATTTAAGCTTTGTGAGCCAAAGCTCCTCTCAACTGTATAGAACAAAAGTTACCGCAGATCATATGTAAATGAACATGCAGTCTGTTCTAACATGTTTTCTATGAAAAGCAAGAGGCCATTTTGACCCACATGTCATAGCTTTTAGATCTTTGTTCTAGGATGTCCAGAAATTCTCTATAGAAACAAAAAATGCCCCCCATCCCCAACATATTCTGTTTTCCTAACATTCCTTGTAATACTGAATATATGTCAAACTTCTGAAAACGTGTAAAACATTGTGTAATTTCTTGCCACATCTGAAGTTAACACAATGACCTGTGTTTAGAGAGAAATGTGAGTGGTGGCATTCATCTTTCTTATCTCTTAGGGTTCTCTACCAAGTCAATATATCATAAGTGACAAAATCATTTGGGGACAAATTCTAAGTTCCAACTTAACTCCCTCCAGAAGCTAGTGTCAGCATTCCAAGCCACTGCAAACCAAGTCCGACAACAGGTGAAGGCTAAAGCTTCCTGGATAAGGGACTCAATCAGCCAACACAAACAGACGTGGCTGTCAGTACTGTGGTAGGGGAGGAGTGGGTGGTTGGCAGAAGGAAAGTAGGGGATGTGGAATGTCTGGGTGAACAATAAAATTCTTTCTATACCCTTGAGGCAAACGTTCTAGTTCAGGGTCGAGGTTAATGGAGTTCGAAAAGATGATTCTTCCAAGAGTTTTTACGGGAAGTTACGTCTTGGATTCTCTTTTTTTGTTTTGATTTGGATTTCACCACTCCTTTCTCTCTCATGCTTCAAATTGATCTCTGCTTGTCTCTTTATCTCTGGATAAGAGACCCACACTATTGATCATTACATCACACTGTTTCTAGTTTATTTTTCCCTTCCTTATTGTTGATAAGAATCAACAATTTCCAATCACAAATTCTGAGACTAAGTTTTGAATATACGAGACACTAAGTTTTAACTCCGATGTTCTAAAGACAATATCAAATTCTCTACCCACTGAGGGTACTGGGTCTGAAGTTGGGTCCTGGATACTGGTCTATCAAACAAAGGGTGAGAATTTGGGGCGTCCCACACTTATTTGAAATGTTTTATCCTGGGCCAGAAAATAAGAAGCAAGGGAAGAATACAGAAAATAGATGAATTTAAGTTTAGTTTATTTCACTAAGTACTTAAGTGAATTAATTTGTTTCAAAGGAGGTTTTGGCAATGTATCTTAGGGACAGCACGTTAATAAAAAATTACATAGAAAAGGATGGTTTATGCAAGATACGTGATAGCTAAGAAGGCATCATGGTCAGACACAGATAATGAGAGTGTACAGGGGAGATGAGTCTGGATTCTCCGGTTAAAGCTGCTTCCCTTTTGTGTCTTTCCATGGGCTTTTCTGGGTGAGTCATGGCTCCATCAGATGCTTGGTTAGAGCTGGTGACTTGAGACGCTAATGATTATGGACATGTCATTACGATGAAGCCAAGCGCAGTTGGTCCGCCATGTTGGACCCAGCTGGTTTGGGTGGTCCTGTGTCTTTATTGTTTGGTCAGTCGCATATCAAACACAGCAGTGGGGTTGCCTGAGCTTCCAGCACCATGGGATTTATCTCTTCCATCCCCAGGTCTACGCCGAGTGCCTCGTTCTGTTTACCACACCAAGCTCATCTTTTGCACAGGTCTTCATTGTCTTCCTTCCTTTCATCTTACAAGCCCTGACCTTGCAAATGCAATCAGCTCTGCTACTGGGTACCTTATTCTTTGTGATGATGTCTTCACATCTTGGGCAAATATGCCTTTCTTCTTCCTGTTTGTTTGTTTGTTTGTTTGTTTTCTCAGAATTTGGCATTTTGAGTATAGCAAGGCTTAGGTCCAGCCTTGCTCTTTTCTCACTTTGGCCTTTCTGTCTCTACCCTGTAGGCTTGGTTAGGGTCTCCCTTCCTCCTCCTTGCTTGCATCCCCCCCCTTTACTGCTGAATGTTACAAAGTCGGGGAGACAGTAGTAGTAGGACTTAAGGAAAATGGAATCTCTTGGTGAGCCTTTATTGAGTGCTTATCTCCCCAACCCACCACCTCAAAAGTGCTAAATAAAGTCTGAGGGAATCAGTTCACTCAAAGGCTTTGGCCTCCTGCTTTTCCTCCTTTTAAATGAGATCATTTTCGTCTCCAAAAAACTTTCCAGAACACAGTAGCTTTTGAAATACTGGGCATATCCGAGGACCTGAAGCCTGGAGGAGTTAAACTGTCTACAGATCATTAGACCACCCACCTGCAGGCCAGGCCAGGCCCGTCCAAACCCCACAGATGCAGAAGCCTCTTCTCACTTTCCTTTACATGGTTGCCCGGGAGACTCTGGACCACTTTAGAACAACAGGGCTGGACAAAAATTTCACCTCTGGCCTCGTGGCTCTTGCAGGTGGGAGGGAAAGGAAAATTAAGACACAAATTCCATTGATAATGAATAAATGTTGGGCCCCGGAGACCAGTCTATCTGAGATCAAGGAAGGGGAGTTGAGGCTTCGCATGCTTGTGCTTTTATTACAGTGCCCCCCATGAAAACATTCTCCTCAGCAGCAGCAAGAACACAGGTGAAGTAGGGAGGCATCAAGCATGTCGAGCATGTTGAGATTAGCTTCAGATCTCATGCATGGATCATGCAAGAAAGGCACTCCTACCCTTTTCTATTCAAATTCATTTTTCTTAATGAAAAAGTAATCATCCTCTACTTTATTCACTAGATGACTTTGGGATGTTTTCAAAGGAACAGGGATGTTGTGAGAAAAAGATTGATTCTCTTAATGGCCTTTAAAAGAGCAAAGGTTATGAGAAATCGGTTACATGATTCTGAGAGGGACCCTCAAAGAGACCCCCAAAGATTATCATCTTTGTTCAAGGCTCTCCCTTTGGATGTTCTGGTCACTACTTTTGTCACTCCTGTAGAGATGCCACACCAAATGGTTTATAGACCTCAGGGACTGCTTCAATGAAATAGAATAGACCAAGTGCTTTATCAAAAATGCATATTTGTTCTTACAGTTCTGAAATCTGGACAACCAAAGTCAAATTGCTGGCAGATTTCTGGGACTGTGGAAAACCTCCTTCCTGGTTTGTCTGAGCCTTTTCCCACTGGCTCTGTACATGTCAGAAGAGGGCAAGGAAGTTTCCACAGGTTATCAGAGCACTGACATCTCTTATGAGGTCTCTCTCCTCATGCCCCAGTCATTTCTGTAAGGTCCCATTTTCCAATAACATCATGGTGACAGTTCGACTTTTGACAAATGGATTTGGGCCTGGAGACATATAGATCCATCCTCTAGTTCATGGCAAATGGGGTTTTGAGGATATAACTAATATCATTAATGATCTGACTTTAAAATAAGATTGCTGGGTGGTCCAGTCCAATTACACAATCCTGTTTGAGAGTAAATCATTTTCTCTGGCTGGTGACAGAGAGGAAGTCAGGCAGATTCCAGGCATAAGAAGGACTTGGCTCTTCACTGCTGGTGTGTAGACGGAGGAGGAATGGGAACGGCCTCTAGAATGTGAGAATCCCCTCTGTTTATAGCCAACCGTGAACTGGCTCTGCCAGCAATCCCAATGAGCTTGGAAGTTGATTTTCCCCCACGGACATGAGGTGTGAGTTCAGCCCAGTTCACATATTGACTTTTGCTTTAGCAGAACAACTAGCCAAGCCCACGAGGACTTCTATCCTGAAAAAGTCTGAGCTAGTATCAGCTGTTGTTTCTAGGTCGTTAAGTTTGATTTTTTTTTTCCCCTGTAGCAGTGGAAAACTATTATAAGAAAGAGTGAGGGAAACTCCTGAAGGAGATGAAGAGACCAAAGACACGGAGAACAATACATGTAACTCTGCAAGGAACCCCATCCTTGCAATTGGAGTGGCCTCCTAAAGGCGGGGATATATTCAAGCAAATGTATAAGTCCCTGGGAGTTTAATCATACATGTTTTAGAGTCATATCTTATCTGCTGACTCTGAGTCAGATCTACTCTTGTATTCCGAATGTACTTTGGCAGGGAGACTAGGAATGGGATCATCTCTGGCCAGGCTGGTATCCCCCAGTAACAACACATGGGCCCAATTGTCTTTTCATTTCTCACATCTGTCCAGCTGCATTCCAAGACACGAGGGGTCTAAGACTGCACTGTCTTAGATGCTTATTCTTGCCATGACATTAGCCAGCCCTGAAAGGTACCAGAAGTGTCCTAAGCATGTTTCCCAGCCGCCTAGCAATAAATGATCCCATTATGCCAAAGACACAGTTCAAAGAATAGAGCTACAAAGTAGGAGACAACAGGTACTGCCAGGGATGCTGAAATTCATGATCATGCAGTCTAGAGGAGCTGTAGGAGTTCAAATCAGCCCAAACCAGGAACATGCTGGATGGTGTTATGTCAACTTGACACAACCTAGAAATCTTCTAGGAAGAAGCCTCAACCGAGGACATGCCTCCACAAGACTGAACTGTAGGCAAACCTGTAGGGCATTACCTTAACTGGTGATTGATGTTGGAGGGCCCAGCCCACTGTGGTGGTGCCATCCCAGGGTTGATGATCCTGGGTTCTGCAAGAAAGGAGGTTGAGCAAGCCATGGGGACCAAGCCAGTAAGCAGTATCCATGGCCTCTGCATCAACTCCTGCTTCCAGGTTCGTGACTTGTCTGAGTTCCTATCCTGATTCCCTTTAATGGTTAACCTTAATGTAGAAGCATCTTCCTTTCCTTTTTGGTCACTGTGTTTCATTACAACACTAGAAATCCTAAATAAAACACAGGAGCTAGAAGATAGCCATGGATGGATTGGTCCAACTACCTTTGATAGACAGAATCATACTGGATTAAGTTAGTTTAAAAGACCAGTACCATCAGCCATGATGCTTCGTAAGCCTATCTTCTTGAACAGCAGATTTATCTTTCCTCTTGTTGTGTTGAGCATCCCTGCAGTATCCACAGTGTCGCGTTCTCCCTACTTCTTTTTTTTAAGGACAACATTTAATTGGGGCTGGCTTACAGCTTTGAGGTTCAGTCCATCATCATCAAGGTGGGAGCAGGGCAGCATCTAAGCAGGCATGGTGCAGGAGGAGCTGAGAGTTCTACATCTTCATCTGAAGGCTACTAGTGGAGACTCTTTCTCCCTACTTCTTAGGAAGTAGGGCAGTACCTTACACAAGACATCTTACATACAATCAGGATTCATTGTTCCCACTTCTTAGAGGTCAGGAGTTAAAGGTGCCAGCTTCTCATCAGAGCCTTCTTGCTCTCACATGATTGATAGTGAGCTATAAATAAACTCATCAGCCTTTCTTACAAGGGCACAAATTCCAGTGATCAGGGCTCTGCCCCCATGGCTCAATTGCCTCCCAGAGGACTCGAACACCAGAGATTTAGCTTCAGCATGCGGCTGAGGCCATGCAAGTGTTCAGTCCACACTACCTTCTCTTCTTGAGACTCCTCCATCTCCATCCATCCTTAAAACTCCTGTTCTCTAACAGCTTACTGTTGGTCGGGATCTACGCTGACCATCCATCCAGGCTATTTCTTACACTTGCATTGTTTGGCTTGATCACTGTGCATATTAATGATCTGTAAAACTTTCTTCCCAGTGCAGTCGTACTCAGGGAGTTCTAAATATGAGAGTATGCTAAATAAACGTGACCATGCCCTGGACACTGTAATTTGGATGTTCAATAGGTACCTCACACTCCCCCAGCCTATTCAAGTCTTATTCTTTTATTCTGGTCTCTTCTCTAGTTTGATAATAACATGATATGCCAAATATTAGGCATAAAAACTACAGACCATGGATACTGGATTCTTGTCCTCACCCTCTGAGCCCCACGTTACTTAGGTTAATAATCAATAGTTAACATTTAATGAGGAGCCATCAACCAATTAGTCCTTGCCTTTAGGCAAAAGAAACACAGCCAGAAAGGGGAAGGTTGGTGCCAGGGGTGTGGGCGAACAGTTTCTTCATCTTAACTTCACGCCAACAGGGACAGAGCTCTCCCTGGGCTCTGAAGCAAGGCAGAGCCTGTCATTGACAGGATAATCCTCTTCAAAGAATTCTCTCAAATTAACTATTGAAGCTTGTGATTCTTGTAAACACTTAGTCTTCTGAGACCCCAGAGCCAAATCCTGATGATTTTCTGACAGGAACAGCCAAGTCCCCAGCAGTTTCAACTTCCTAACAAGGTGCCAAGATTTCCTGGAACAAATGACCCCCAGTCAGCCCCTTTCCCATTTCCCCCTACCTCTGCTGGTTCCAATCTTTCACACAAGCCAGAAATATAATTTACACACACCTCTTGTTACTATTCTATTTAATTATAATATAATCCTACATATGCAAACATGAAAACAGCAATCATGTCTTATTCCAACTCCTAATTGCATGTAGCAATCATGTGCTTTTGCTGAATTATTTCCATCACGCACACATCGTGCCATTATCTACAGCATGCCAAAAGACCCACCTGCACTTCTGTATCCCCCGCCCCCATTGGCAAAGCTTTCTGAGTCGCTGTGCTTGCTCTGGATGGTAGAGTGGAACTTTCCCTGTAAGCCTATCTCTCTCTCTCTCTCTCTCTGTGTGTGTGTGTGTGTGTGTGTGTGTGTGTGTGTGTGTGTGTGTACACATGCACACATGCACTCACATGGCACTTTTTTCTTTTGTCTTGGGATAATCTCTGTTGTTCTAGTGAACCAATCCTGATCCTCTGAGTCAAACATATTTATTTCTGTTCCTCACAGGCAGAACCCTTACTGATCTCCCTTCCTTTAATGGCACCATAAGCGTCTTAATACGCTTTTATGATTCACTGTGAGATGTTCCCCATGGGTTCATGTACTGAATATTTGCTTTCCAGGCAGAGGTGGAGTTTTGCGAGATTCTAGAAACTTTATGAGATGGGACCTAGAAGGACACAATGATTCACTGAGGGAAAACCCCTGAAGGTTATTCCTGGCCCCAGGTCCATGTCCTGCCCTCTGTTTCCTGTCCATCATGAAGTAAAGAAGCTCCTGACCCACACACTCCTATTACCATGATGTTCTGTTTAATTGTAGGGGGCCAAGAACATGGACTGCATGATCTGAATCCAGAAGCCAAAATAAATCATTCCTCTTCTAAGTTATTTAAGGCTAATATTTGGTCCCACCTTTGCAAAAACAACAAAGACTGTTTTCCTCACTCTTCAAGAGCGCTTCTTCTATTGTTGGATATCAAAGCCAAAGGCACTCTCTACCTTTCCCACTCTTGGTTTACATAACAGCCTTCTGGGGCCCTGTGAGTGTCAGGCTTAAAATAAGACATATTGTCAATTTCCATGATCTCAAAGCTCCCAACCAGAGCCTCCAGAGCAGGAGAATTAATTCCTTCTTCCTCTCCCCTCTCTGTCCCGAAATAAAATGTAGCAACAAACAGCATTTGATTTCTTGTACTTCTCCAACAAAAGGCAGAATCAGAGAGAGAAAGAATGTGATATCCCTTTGCCTTTGTCCATTCTAAACATAATTCCTCACACTAGGAATAATGTGTTTGTATCTGCTTCTCTCTCACCTTACATTTATTGGTAATCAGCTTAGAAATGAGTTGTAACATAAATATAAACTAAAAAAAGACATTATGATGCATAAGATAGTGGATTAATAAGTAGTAGGATTACCAAAGTTTGAACTTGTGTTTCTACTTTCTAACATGTTGCGCACGTTCCAAAATAGGGCTCAAGCCAGGGCCGAAAGGGGCCATCTTGCCAAACCCTTCCTTTTCCTTCTTTCCAAGGATATTAATCATACATGATCTCCCAAGGCTCATAGGCTATTTTATTTCCAAGGTAAAAAGGGTCTCAGTGGCTAAGGCAGGATTACCTTCCGCTGCCCTACCGGAAGCTGCCCTGCAGGAAGCAGGAATGAACCCCAAGGAGGATACAGCTTTGCAAGGTTCTCTGTGCTTAGAAAAGAGCCCCAGAGACCGCTGAGCCCTTGAAAACAACCATCAGGATTTGACCATTTCAAAGAAAACCCCCACAGCAGAGTTCCGGGAGCGCTGAGACAAGCACCACACGGTGCAACCCAGCGAGGTCACTCCTGCGGGACTACATTGTGGAATTAAGAGAAATAGCATTTAAGAAGCAGCTGTGTCTGAATGAGAGCATCTGGGACTTTCTTTTCTTTCTTCCTAGAGCTGAGCTCTCTGCTCCCCCTCGTCTTAAATGCAAAGGTTGAAGATAAATCAAGTCAGACAAAATGGATTCTATTTTCCAACTGTCTCAGTGTGGCCAGCAGCCAATTTGCTTGGGCTGAGTGGTGATTCCCACCCATCCATAGGCGGGGTTAGTCTGTGTTTTCCCAAGTTTTGCGTGTTAGTCATGTTAGTTGGAAAAGGCTTTGAAGTTCAATGGGCAGACGAAATGGTCAAGGACTTGGGGCTGAAATTTTAGTTCTGTTCAGCAGCTATGAAGAGATATGGGACCTTTCCTAACGTCATTTTTCCGATTGTTGGAGTGAAGGGTTAATAATCAGGATAGTTATTATGCTTCTAAAGCTGCCTTCTTCCTATGATTCAGGTCCTGGCATTCTCTTTGAAGTGTCTCTCTCCAACCACAGCTCCACTCTGACAAATGGTTGATTGCCAGTTCCTTCTCCAGCCCTAGTGTTTGTTGACTGTGCCCTTCAGTAGGCATTATGGAAGTAAGAACCTTCTATTTCCTTATTCCTAAGCACACATTCATGTCCTATATGTCCTGTGTCTATTGATGTTTCAAAGTAGGAGAGAGCCAGTAGGAAGTACAATGGATCAGCAGAGGATTGGGCTCCACTGGACAGATAACATATTAACAGAAACCAAGGACAATCGAAGGAGCATGGCCGGCCTGATACCTACCGCTGGTTGCATCAGAAAATGAGACTGCTAAAGGCTACAGGTTTGAGCCTGAAAGGAGAATTATACGAATTCTAGGTTTGGAGATACAAAATTAAAAGAATAAACCCCAAAAGGCCACAGATACAAATTAAAAGAATAAACCCCAAAAGGCCACAGACCGAGGGCTAAGCCCTACAGCCAGGACTAGCAGGCTATAAAGATAAAGGAGCACAGGAAACACTGTCTAGGCAGGACTGGCAAGCCATAAAGATAAGGAAAGGAATGCAGAACAGACCAGGAGTACCGGATCTGACTCACAGGCCACCTGGCAGGAAGAGATAAGCCCCCAGCCCCCGACATCCAGGACGCCCCAAACCTGCCAATGTGTGTAGCTATACCTTATTACCTCATCATGTGAAATAGCCAATCATATGTGAACATGTCTATGTGCCTCGTTTGAATCCACCAATCCCCGTAACTATGCATCTGCTTCTGTACGCCCGCTTCTGTTTCCCCAACCCCTATAAAAGCCCCATGCTGGAGCTGCTGGGTGCGCAAGTCCTCCGAAGAGACTGTGTGCCCGCAGGTACCTGTGTTTTCCAATAAACCCTCTTGCTGATTGCATCCGAGTGGACTCGGCTCGGTCATTGGGTGCTTGGGACTCCTCCTGAGGGAAAGGTCCTCTCTGGGGGTCCTTCATTATGGGGGCTCGCCCGGGGTTTGGAGACCCTCCGCCCAGAGATCACTGACCACCCACCGGGAGGTAAGCCGGCCGGCATTTGTCTTGTCTGTTGTGTCTTGTCCTGTGAACGATCGATCAATAGGCTCAGATCTGGGGACTATCTGGGCGGGCCAGAGAAGGAGCTGACGAGCTCGGACTTCTCCCCCGCAGCCCTGGAAGACGTTCCAAGGGTGGTTGGAGGAGAGGGAGATCCGGATCCGTGGCACCTCCGTCCGTTTTCGGAGGGATCCGCACCCTTGATGACTCCGTCTGAATTTTATTGGAGTAGAGGATCCAAGACCCTTGCTGACTCTGTCTGAATTCTTGGTTTCAGTTTGGTACCGAAGCCGCGAGGCGCGTCTGTTTGTTACTTGTTTGACTGTTGGAATTGTTTGTCTTCTTTGTGACCTGACTGTGGTTTTCTGGACGTGTTGGTGTCTGTTAGTGTCTTTTTGACTTTTGTTTCGTGTTTGAATTTGGACTGACGACTGTGTTTAAAATCTTGGACCGATGACTGTGTTTGAAATCATGAAACTGTTTGCTTTGTTCGTCGAAGAGTTTTACTTGGTCCCCTTAACACTTAGTGAGTAAGAAACTTAATTTTGTGGACCCCGCTCTAGTGGCGGTGTGTTGGTTGATAGCCAAAGTTAATTTTTAAAACATAGTGTTTTGGGTGTTGGGGATTTAGCTCAGTGGTAGAGCTCTTGCCTAGCAAGCGCAAAGCCCTGGGTTCGGTCCCCAGCTCTAAAAAAAGGAAAGAAAAACAAAACAAAAACATAGTGTTTTATCTGTGCTTGTGCTCGCAGCCAGCTGTGATGAACTGGGAAAGATTTAAATTTTCCTTGGGAGTAAGGAATCTTAAAGGCGGAGTTTCAGCCGGTATGGCACTTAGTGCGTAGCTGCCTAAAAGATCAGAAATGCTGTCAACAGGCTATAAAAAAAGGGACAGGCGGTGTTAGAAATGCTACGGGAAGAACTATCTAAAAAAAGGCTGAGAGCGAGGTGGGAGAGGACTATAAGGAAAACAAGAAAGGAATTTCTGACATTTGCTCACAGAAGGAGAGCGCTCATTAAGAGAAGTTCTTTAAGGAAGCCTGCCTTATCTGCTGTCCTTATTCCAAGGGAGGAGTCAGTCTCCAACATTAAATTACTTTTCTCGCTGATCATCATTAACATGGAGAGTGCCTTTGGTCCTATCCCCACAGCAGCCAGTTCCTGCCCCTATGGTTAAAATGCCCCAGGTTGGGGGACAAAAAGAGCCCCTAAAATAGTTTCAAAGAATCTACAACAAGCTGTAAAGAACTTTGTTTTGTTGTGCCAGTCAAAATTTAGAATTCAGGCTTTGGCGGTGGCCGAGGTCAGGATTAATGTTTTCTTTTCCATGGGCCTTTTAAACCCAGTGAGACGGTTTGGTAAAGGGGTGCTACTGAGGTCCTGATAGCCCCAGGTGAACTGGTTACGATTCTTTTTTTCAGCCACCTGGCATCTAGCAACCAGGTTCTAACCATCTCTCCATCCTTTTGTTATTAGTTGTTACTAAAAGCCTAGTGTCATTTGGAGGCTAGTTCTCTTGAGAGACAGAGCCACTGAGCTGGCACTGAAGGGAGGTACTCCTTAAGGGAAACTCTAAGTCCAGAGAGACAGCCGGTAACAGATAGGCTGCCCCTCTGCTCACTTTTCTGTTTCACAGACACAAGGCCTTTTTGTCCCAAGAAAGCCTCCTGGTTTAGCTGTGTGACTAAATGCTGTTTGCCCTCTTCGGTAGACCTCTATTCTCAAGATTCTCTTGTTTTCTCACCATCCCATTTGAGATGCTTGTTAGTAGCTGTTACAGGTCTTCTTTACCACTGAGGAAAGACGGAATCCTACTGGAGGCCAGAAAGAATGTTCCAGACACGGATAGAAAGCCCTCGCTTCTGCCTGCTCTCTTCAGATGCCTGAAGGTAGGGAGTGCTCCAGGTCTGCCGCCAGGCTCCAAGGGTGGGTCTCTGAGGGGCTGGAAAATGCCCCACCAATCTGGCTAAGATAAAGAAAGGATATGAATAGAAAGTTACAGAAATTTGAAGGGCTAAGCTAAGTCGCTGAGAGTTAGTATAAGATACAGAGAAAGTAAGGTTAAAAGAGAAAGAGGTAGCCCGTGGGGGAGGGCCCAGGAGCGGCAGGACCCCTGTCTGACACACCGCCGGAACCTGAGGGAAACAGACCAGATAAACAGTTCTCTGCACCCAAATCCCGTGGGAGGGAGAGCTAAACCTTCAGAGAGACAGACAAGCCTGGGAAACCAGAAGAGACTGCTCTCTGCGCACACATCTCGGACGCCAGAGGAAAACACCAAACGCCATCTGGAACCCTGGTGCACTGAAGCCCCCGGAAGGGGCGGCACAGGTCTTCCTGGTTGCTGCCGCTGCAGAGAGCCCATGGGCAGCACCCCACGAGTGAACTTGAGCCTCGGGACCACAGGTAAGACCAACTTTTCTGCTGCAAGAAAGCTGCCTGGTGAACTCAAGACACAGGCCCACAGGAACAGCTGAAGACCTGTAGAGAGGAAAAACTACACGCCCTAAAACAGAATACTCTGTCCCCCTAACTGACTGAAAGAGAGGAAAACAGGTCTACAGCACTCCTGACACACAGGCTTATAGGACAGTCTAGCCACTGTCAGAAATAGCAGAACAAAGTAACACTAGAGATAATCTGATGGCGAGAGGCAAGCGCAGGAACACAAGCAACAGAAACCAAGACTACATGGCATCATCGGAGCCCAATTCTCCCACCAAAACAAACATGGAATATCCAAACACACCAGAAAAGCAAGATCTAGTTTCAAAATCATATTTGATCATGATGCTGGAGGACTTCAAGAAAGATGTGAAGAACTCCCTTAGGGAAACACAGGAAAACATTAATAAACAAGTAGAAGCCTACAGAGAGGAATCGCAAAAATCCCTGAAAGAATTCCAGGAAAACACAATCAAACAGTTGAAGGAATTAAAAATGGAAATAGAAGCAATCAAGAAAGAACACATGGAAACAACCCTGGATATAGAAAACCAAAAGAAGAGACAAGGAGCTGTAGATACAAGCTTCACCAACAGAATACAAGAGATGGAAGAGAGAATCTCAGGAGCAGAAGATTCCATAGAAATCATTGACTCAACTGTCAAAGATAATGTAAAGCGGAAAAAGCTACTGGTCCAAAAGATACAGGAAATCCAGGACTCAATGAGAAGATCAAACCTAAGGATCATAGGTATAGAAGAGAGTGAAGACTCCCAGCTCAAAGGACCAGTAAATATCTTCAACAAAATCATAGAAGAAAACTTCCCTAACCTAAAAAAAGAGATACCCATAGGCATACAAGAAGCCTACAGAACTCCAAATAGATTGGACCAGAAAAGAAACACATCCTGTCACATAATAGTCAAAACACCAAACGCACAAAATAAAGAAAGAATATTAAAAGCAGTAAGGGAAAAAGGTCAAGTAACATATAAAGGCAGACCTATCAGAATCACACCAGACTTCTCGCCAGAAACTATGAAGGCCAGAAGATCCTGGACTGATGTCATACAGACCCTAAGAGAACACAAATGCCAGCCCAGGTTACTGTGTCCTGCAAAACTCTCAATTAACATAGATGGAGAAACCAAGATATTCCATGACAAAACCAAATTTACACAATATCTTTCTACAAACCCAGCACTACAAAGGATAATAAATGGTAAAGCCCAACATAAGGAGGCAAGCTATACCCTAGAAGAAGCAAGAAACTAATCGTCTTGGCAACAAAACAAAGAGAATGAAAGCACACAAACATAACCTCACATCCAAATATGAATATAACAGGAAGCAATAATCACTATTCCTTAATATCTCTCAACATCAATGGCCTCAACTCCCCAATAAAAAGACATAGATTAACAAACTGGATACGCAACGAGGACCCTGCATTCTGCTGCCTACAGGAAACACACTTCAGAGACAAAGACAGACATTACCTCAGAGTGAAAGGCTGGAAAACAATTTTCCAAGCAAATGGTCAGAAGAAGCAAGCTGGAGTAGCCATTCTAATATCAAATAAAATCAATTTTCAACTAAAAGTCATCAAAAAAGATAAGGAAGGACACTTCATATTCATCAAAGGAAAAATCCACCAAGATGAACTCTCAATCCTAAATATCTATGCCCCAAATACAAGGGCACCTACATATGTAAAAGAAACCTTACTAAAGCTCAAAACACACATTGCACCTCACACAATAATAGTGGGAGATTTCAACACCCCACTCTCATCAATGGACAGATCATGGAAACAGAAATTAAACAGAGATGTAGACAGACTAAGAGAAGTCATGAGTCAAATGGACTTAACGGATATTTATAGGACATTCTATCCTAAAGCAAAAGGATATACCTTCTTCTCAGCTCCTCATGGTACTTTCTCCAAAATTGACCATATAATTGGTCAAAAAACGGGCCTCAACAGGTACAGAAAGATAGAAATAATCCCATGCGTGCTATCAGACCACCACAGCCTAAAACTGGTCTTCAATAACAATCAAGGAAGAATGCCCACATATACTTGGAAATTGAACAATGCTCTACTCAATGATAACCTGGTCAAGGAAGAAATAAAGAAATTAAAAACTTTTTAGAATTTAATGAAAATAAAGGTACAACATACCCAAACTTATGGGACACAATGAAAGCTGTGCTAAGAGGAAAACTCATAGCACTGAGAGCCTGCAGAAAGAAACAGGAAAGAGCATATGTCACCAGCTTGACAGCACACCTAAAAGCTCTAGAACAAAAAGAAGCAAATACACCCAGGAGGAGTAGAAGGCAGGAAATAATCAAACTCAGAGCGGAAATCAACCAAGTAGAAACAAAAAGGACCATAGAAAGAATCAACAGAACCAAAAGTTGGTTCTTTGAGAAAATCAACAAGATAGATAAACCCTTAGCCAGACTAACGAGAGGACACAGAGAGTGCGTCCAAATTAACAAAATCAGAAATGAAAAGGGAGACATAACAACAGATTCAGAGGAAATTCAAAAAATCATCAGATCTTACTATAAAAGCCTATATTCAACAAAACTTAAAAATCTTCAGGAAATGGACAATTTCCTAGACAGATACCAGGTACCGAAGTTAAATCAGGAACAGATAAACCAGTTAAACAACCCCATAACTCCTAAGGAAATAGAAGCAGTCATTAAAGGTCTCCCAACCAAAAAGAGTCCAGGTCCAGACGGGTTTAGTGCAGAATTCTATCAAACCTTCATAGAAGACCTCATACCAATATTATCCAAACTATTCCACAAAATAGAAACAGATGGATCACTACCGAATACCTTCTACGAAGCCACAATTACTCTTATACCTAAACCACACAAAGACCCAACAAAGAAAAGAGAACTTCAGACCAATTTCCCTTATGAATATCGACGCAAAAATACTCAACAAAATTCTGGCAAACCGAATCCAAGAGCACATCAAAACAATCATCCACCATGACCAAGTAGGTTTCATCCCAGGCATGCAGGGATGGTTTAATATACGGAAAACCATCAACGTGATCCATTATATAAACAAACTGAAAGAACAAAACCACATGATCATTTCATTAGACGCTGAGAAAGCATTTGACAAAATTCAACACCCCTTCATGATAAAAGTCCTGGAAAGAATAGGAATTCAAGGCCCATACCTGAACATAGTAAAAGCCATATACAGCAAACCAGTTGCTAACATTAAACTAAATGGAGAGAAACTTGAAGCAATCCCACTAAAATCAGGGATTAGACAAGGCTGCCCACTCTCTCCCTACTTATTCAATATAGTTCTTGAAGTTCTAGCCAGAGCAATCAGACAACAAAAGGAGGTCAAGGGGATACAGATCGGAAAAGAAGAAGTCAAAATATCACTATTTGCAGATGATATGATAGTATATTTAAGTGATCCCAAAAGTTCCACCAGAGAACTACTAAAGCTGATAGACAACTTCAGCAAAGTGGCTGGGTATAAAATTAACTCAAATAAATCAGTTGCCTTCCTCTATACAAAAGAGAAACAGGCCGAGAAAGAAATTAGGGAAACGACACCCTTCATAATAGACCCAAATAATATAAAGTACCTCGGTGTGACTTTAACAAAGCAAGTAAAAGATCTGTACAATAAGAACTTCAAGACACTGAAGAAGGAAATTGAAGAAGACCTCAGAAGACGGAAAGATCTCCCATGCTCATGGATTGGCAGGATTAATATAGTAAAAATGGCCATTTTACCAAAAGCAATCTACAGATTCAATGCAATCCCCATCAAAATACCAATCCAATTCTTCAAAGAGTTAGAAAGAACAATTTGCAAAATCATCTGGAATAACAAAAAACCCAGGATAGCTAAAGCTATCCTCAACAATAAAAGGACTTCAGGGGGAATCACTATCCCTGAACTCAAGCAGTATTACAGAGCAATAGTGATAAAAACTGCATGGTATTGGTACAGAGACAGACAGATAGACCAATGGAATAGAATTGAAGACCCAGAAATGAACCCACACACCTATGGGCACTTGATTTTTGACAAAGGAGCCAAAACCATCCAATGGAAAAAAGATAGCATTTTCAGCAAATGGTGCTGGTTCAACTGGAGGTCAACATGTAGAAGAATGCAGATCGATCCATGCTTATCACCCTGTACAAAGCTTAAGTCCAAGTGGATCAAGGACCTCCACATCAAACCAGACACACTCAAACTAATAGAAGAAAAACTAGGGAAGCATCTGGAACACATGGGCACTGGAAAAAATTTCCTAAACAAAACACCAATGGCTTACGCTCTAAGATCAAGAATCGACAAATGGGATCTCATAAAACTGCAAAGCTTCTGTAAGGCAAAGGACACTATGGTTAGGACAAAACGGCAACCAACAGATTGGGAAAAGATCTTTACCAATCCTACAACAGATAGAGGCCTTATATCCAAAATATACAAAGAACTCAAGAAGTTAGACCGCAGGGAAACAAATAACCCTATTAAAAAATGGGGTTCAGAGCTAAACAAAGAATTCACAGCTGAGGAATGCCAAATGGCTGAGAAACACCTAAAGAAATGTTCAACATCTTTAGTCATAAGGGAAATGCAAATCAAAACAACCCTGAGATTTCACCTAACACCAGTGAGAATGGCTATGATCAAAAACTCAGGGGACAACAGATGCTGGCGAGGATGTGGAGAAAGAGGAACACTCCTCCATTGTTGGTGGGATTGCAAACTGGTACAACCATTCTGGAAATCAGTCTGGAGGATCCTCAGAAAATTGGACATTGAACTGCCTGAGGATTCAGCTATACCTCTCTTGGGCATATACCCAAAAGATGCCCCAACATATAAAAAAGACACGTGCTCCACTATGTTCATTGCAGCCTTATTTATAATAGTCAGAAGCTGGAAAGAACCCAGATGCCCTTCAACAGAGGAATGGATACAGAAAATGTGGTACATCTACACAATGGAATATTACTCAGCTATCAAAAACAACGACTTTATGCAATTCGTAGGCAAATGTTTGGAACTGGAAAACATCATCCTGACTGAGCTAACCCAATCACAGAAAGACATACATGGTATGCACTCATTGATAAGTGGCTATTAGCCCAAATGCTTGAATTACCCTAGATGCCTAGAACAAATGAAACTCAAGACGGATGATCAAAATGTGCATGCTTCACTCCTTCTTTAAAAGGGGAACAAGAATACCCTTGGCAGGGAAGAGAGAGGCAAAGATTAAAACAGAGACTGAAGGAACACCCATTCAGAGCCTGCCCCACATGTGGCCCATACATATACAGCCACCCAATTAGACAAGATGGATGAAGCAAAGAAGTGCAGACCGACAGGAGCCGGATGTAGATCGCTCCTGAGAGACACAGCCAGAATACAGCAAATACAGAGGCGAATGCCAGCAGCAAACCACTGAACTGAGAATAGGACCCCCGTTGAAGGAATCAGAGAAAGAAGTGGAAGATCTTGAAGGGGCTCGAGACCCCATATGTACAACAATGCTAAGCAACCAGAGCTTCCAGGGACTAAGCCACTACCTAAAGACTATACATGGACTGACCCTGGACTCTGACCTCATAGGTAGCAATGAATATCCTAGTAAGAGCACCAGTGGAAGGAGAAGCCCTGGGTCCTGCTAAGACTGAACCCCCAGTGAACTAGACTGGTGGGGGGAGGGCGGCAATGGGGGGAGGGTCGGGAGGGGAACACCCATAAGGAAGGGGAGGAGAAACAAAAAGTTTTGTCTAATGCTGAAAGCGCCTCCCCCCCCCCCCCCCCGCAACAACAGAGGGCTGGGTGGCTGACGCATTTGATTTATTCCACGGAAATAGTGTCAAAACTGTTTGCACAGCGAGAGAAAAGATTTTTGATGGAGAGCTCCAGTAGGGCTGCGTAAGCTAATTCTGGAAGTTTCTCTCCCTGATCAACCATTGTTTGGAGGATTAATTATAGGTTTACTTGAATCTCGCAGTTCACCAGAATGTTTACCCACCAAGACAAAGCAAGCCGGTTGGTGTTTTCAACTAAAGTAAACTTTTACCTCAGTGGAGTACCTAAAAAAAGAGAGAGAGAGAGAGAGAGAGAGAGAGAGAGAGAGAGAGAGAGAGAGAGAGAGAGAGAGAGAGGTAAAAAGAGCAGGAAGCTAGGGAAGAGAAAAGATAGAAAGTTGAGAAGAAGTTAGAGAGCTAAAGAGAGATAAAAGATGAGAGAGGAACATATACTGGCCACAGTAGTTAGGGAACCTAGGAAGATAGTACCTGGCAACAGAACAGAATCCCTGGCTAAAGATCAGCGTGCCTAATACAAAGAAAAAGGACACTGGATCAGGGACTGCCCAAGAAGAACAAGAGGGGCCATTGGAGAGCTTCTTGGTCCTAGAGTGCTGGCTATGTACAGAGATAGAAAGGAAGTGTGGATACAGGGACCCAATGCTCTGTGCTCCTATGCCCCCCCCGGGGGGCCAATATCTAAGGACCTTGAGTACAAGGGGCTACTGACAACGAACAATACCTATGGACTGCCCGAAGAACAGTGGACCTTGGCGTGGGCCGGGTAACCCACTAGTTCATGGTCATCCCTGACTGCCCCTATCCCTTGCTCATGAGAAAATTGCTCTCCAAATTGGCTTGCGTGGGCTGAAATGGCTGGGTGAGACCATGTGTATGCATATCTACAGACTGTGTATGTGGAGCTTAAGACCTGTCTCAGTGCACCAGTACCTGATGCTGGGAGATGTGTGACTTAGTCCTGTTCTGCCTGGAACACATCACTCCTGCCAGCCGGGCACTAACAATTATCACCCAATCCAGGACTTAAACTGTGATAGAGTGGCTGATGTCTTGCCTTTGAATAGTGTCCCAAAAGATGGGACCACTGGTCAGCTGCCATGGACTAGATTCTCTACCGGTTGGGGACAATCTGGTCACCTTGCTGCCCAATCCGGATCTGGAGCCACTGCAACATGAGTGTCAAGCACTGGCAGAAACCCATGGATGGAAGAAAGACCTCTGCGACTGGCTGATTGACCCCTGCTGAAAGCCGAGGACCTTGTCCACAGACGGGAACAGTTCTCTTCATGAATGAAGGACAGAGATAAGTGGGTGCTGCCATGGTGGACAACACGATGTCATCTGGGATGGCTGAACTTCTACCCTCCCAGCACATCAGTGCCACAGATGCCTTTGCCATCTCTTAGGTGCCCTGATGAAGCCAACAACTGTGAGTACTATTCATTGCTCAGGGTATCAGGAGGGAAGAGATTCAGTGACATGGGACAGTAACAAAACAGATAAAGTGGCTCGGGAAATGGCTATGCAGGAGCCTATCCTGGTTGAAGGCCTGCAAGAGACAGCCACTGAGAACTAGGATCGGACTAAGGGATGGCCTCACTTAGAATGTAAAACAGAAGAAAAGGCCCAAATTGCTTAAAGGAAAAAAAAAAAGACAATGACGCACTTGAGGGGAAAGCTATACTCCCCAGAGAACAAAGAAAAGACTCACTTTGCCAAATACAGAAATGGACTCATTTAGGAGATAAAAAGTTTGTCCAAGTAGTTAAGTGTATGTAATAGACTTTAAGATTTTAGCCAGAGAGGCAGTAGAAAGTATAAGGTATGTCAATAAGTGAATGCTTAGCAAGCAAACAGGGCAAAGAGACCTAGAGAGTTTAGTGAAAAGTCGAAGTGAACTTCACTGAGATAAAACCAGAAAAATATAATCACAAGTATCTCCTAGTGCTTGTAGATACTTTTTCAGGAATAGATAGAAGCTTTCCTCACCAAACGAGAGACGGCCTCTGCAATCTTCAAGAAGATACTGGAAGAAATCTTCCCCCGATTTGGAATGCCCAAGGTAATCTGGTCAGACAACGGCCCTACTTTCGTTGCCAAGGTAAGCCAGGGTGTGGCCAAGTATTTAGAGGTCGATTGGAAATTACATTGTATTTACAGACCTCAAAGTTCAGGACAGGTAGAGTAAATAAATAGAACTCTAAAAGAGACCCTGACCAAATTGACCATGGAGACTGGCACAGACTGGGTGATACTCCTTCCTTCTTGCTCTCTTCAGAGCAAGAAATACCCCTTCCAGATTCAGCCTTAGCCCTTTGAGATCTTAAATGGGGCCTCAGTCCCCCTGACTGTATTAGATGATGTTACTGAACCAACATGTCATAGTGCCATAGTAATAATGATTTGTGTGCCAGGCTAAAAGACCTACAGGTGATACAGAAAGAAATCTGCTCACAGCTGACAGCAGCCTATGCCCCAGAGACCCCTGAGTTCCAGGTCGGAGACTGCAGCTACACTGATCCCAGACATTTGAGCCTCACTGGAAAGGACCGTACCTGGTGCTGCTGACCACCCTGACAGCTGTCAATTCTCAGCCCTCACCAGCTGTGTACTAGCTGTTGGGGCTGAGAGCTGGGACCTAGAGGAAAATTCAGTCATGTTTGTCCTGGGTTCTATCAAGATAGGTGTGGGATAGGCTTGATTTCCATTACAAATGATATAACATTGCATATGTTAGTACTCCTAACACTTCTTGGGACTGTGCCTCAGGGATCACAATCTGTATAAGTTTAGAAGTTCTAAAAGCTAGTCATGACCTTGGTGTGTAGGTTTAGATAGTGTCCAGATTGGAATCCTGATGCTAAAGACTTAGTAAGTCACAAAAAAGGAGTTGAGAATTACTTAGGGCTAAGGCTATTTAGGTGCTGCAAGGGCAGCACAAGGACATCTGCTGTTGCAATGCAAGGCTTATAGAGAATTCAGAACTGCCATTCAGGAGTAATTAAAGACTCCATTAATAAACTTAGAGAAGGGTTAGACAAAAGGCAGACAGAGAAGCGCATCAGGGATGGTTCAAGAGCTGGTTTAGTAGATCTCCTTGGATGACTACTCTGGTATTTTCCCTTATGGGACCCTTCTTAGTTTTGCTTCTGCTTCTGATTATAGGTCCATGTGTGTTAGAGAAACTAGTTAATAGGTTTGATTCCTACAAAAAGATAGAGACACTCAACAAGGTTGATTTGAGTCTTGGTTCACTCGGTCTCCCTGGATGACTACCCTACTCTCTGCTATATGGCTGGGCCATTACTAATAATTTTCTTGGTTTTAGTTTTTGGACCCTGCGTGACAAACAGGTTAATTGCTTTTGTTAAAAATCGAGTGGGTGCTGTGTGGTTGATGGTTCTGAGACAACAGTACCAGTCAGTTAGGACAACTGGTGAGACCAAATACGAGACTTGATGTCAAAATTCTAAGATTAGAATTATTTAGTAGAAGGAGAAGGGAATGAAAGGAGAATTATACGAATTCTAGGTTTGGAGATACAAAATTAAAAGAATAAAGCCCAAAAGGCCACAGATACAAAATTAAAAGAATAAACCCCAAAAGGCCACAGACCGAGGGCTAAGCCCTACAGCCAGGACTAGCAGGCTATAAAGATAAAGGAGCACAGGAAACACTGTCTAGGCAGGACTGGCAAGCCATAAAGATAAGGAAAGGAATGCAGAACAGACCAGGAGTACCGGATCTGACTCACAGGCCACCTGGCAGGAAGAGATAAGCCCCCAGCCCCCGACATCCAGGACGCCCCAAACCTGCCAATGTGTGTAGCTATACCTTATTACCTCATCATGTGAAATAGCCAATCATATGTGAACATGTCTATGTGCCTCGTTTGAATCCACCAATCCCCGTAACTATGCATCTGCTTCTGTACACCCGCTTCTGTTTCCCCAATCCCTATAAAAGCCCCATGCTGGAGCTGCTGGGTGCGCAAGTCCTCCGAAGAGACTGTGTGCCCGCAGGTACCTGTGTTTTCCAATAAACCCTCTTGCTGATTGCATCCGAGTGGACTCGGCTCGGTCATTGGGCGCTTGGGACTCCTCCTGAGGGAAAGGTCCTCTCTGGGGGTCCTTCAGAGCCAATTGTCTCCAGGACATGGAATGACCAGAGCAACATGGGAGAGGGACATCATATTAATGAGGCCACCTGTGGGTGCTATGTGGACAGCAGAGTGAAGAAAGGTTTAGTGAGAGCAGTATGGACTGAGGAGATCGAAAAAGTAATCCACACAAGCAAGGAAGGTGTTCTGAGTGGGGTGGGCAGTGGGGTCTGTGGGAGCAGATTCTATTCAAGATAAATTTGAGGGAGCTACAGGGTCTCCTGGCAGGCATGGTGTTCACTGCGGAAGAGAAAGAGATGAACAGAGGATGTCTTCCAGGCTGAGCCCCTGGGGAGCCTTAGAAATCATAGCAGAGATATTAAATACATTAGCTAACTCAGAAAGAAGTCCAGGGGAAGACAGACAAGGAAGCTGGAAATTCTGTGTTGAGCCAGCATAAATGTGTGTTTTAACATTGTAGTTTTAGTTCCTGGCAGACTTAGTCTTAAATCCTTGCTTCATATAAATGTTATGAGACTCCAGCAAAATAAAATAATGAGAATGATTTTTTTTTCTGCACTAGAAATCCCGTTTCACATAAAGGACTACAAACAATGTTCTTAGCTGACTGTCTCATAAGCAGAAAACTTTTGAATGGACAATCAAATGTGAAAGAATAAATCCAAGTAAAATTGGGAGTCTTACTTCCAAAAGAAACAAACCCCAGACGTTTTCTTTCTTCCAGGAAATAAAACTCTAGGGAATACTAAATGTAAATAAGTTGTAACTACTTTCCTAATTATGCCTACTCGAGTTGCCAAGTGCACATTCTCGGCAACTTTTCATGGTTTCATGAGGACATGTTTTCAAATGCTGAGTCTTAAACAAACAGGCTTCTTGTGAACTCTTGGATAGTTTGCTTCATATCTATAGATTCAATTGACCTTATTTTGCATTTCATCGTATAGTCCTGGTTTACACCTGTTTGCCTTTCAAATCTAGTCTGGTATTTTAATTTCTGAAGTCATTTGGTGAATTTTATTGGGGAAACTAAATATTAGAATGGGGCCTAAGATAACACTGCAGGAAAAACTCTCTGGACTTTTGAAACGAACATGTAGTAGGACGTCTAAGTCACATACTATATTTCCCCACTGATTATTCAAATATTTGACATTAAATGTGGGTGTGCAGTCTCCAAAAGCTAGGTATTTTACAGAGACCAACATTTTCTTGACTGCCAGGTAAAATAAGAAAGTATTGTGGTTTGAATTAGATTTGTGTGTCGAATACTTGGTCCTCACTCAGGTGGCAGTGCTATTTAGAGAGAAACTTTAAGAAAGAAGGCCTGCAAGATGCCCTACTTCAATAGTAGCACAAAGCTCGTGGGAGTAACCAACCAACATCTGGCTGGACTTAAAGACCACTCCAAGGGCTGTAACCCTTCACCAACTCAGGTGACCAAGAGCCTGAGACCAGAAAGGCCAGAGCACTAGGAGAAAAATATTACTGCTCTTCTAAAGAAACACTGAAACAAAGTTATTCCTGGCGACATACTCCTATACTCCTAGATCAGTGCCTGGCTCAGCCCTCATCAGAGAAGCTTCCTCCTGCCATTCTTGAGAACAAATACAGAGACCCACAGCCAGTCAATGTACAAATAACGAGAGAACTGGGAACACTCAGTTCTAATGGGCTCTCTCCATCATATCCCTGCCTTCATGGGGATCCTGTGGAAGAGGGGGCTGAAAGACTGTATGAACCAGAGCAGATAGAAGACACTGAGAAGACAGACAGTGCCAGCATGTACTGGTCTCCACAGGTCTGTGCCAGATGGGGCCCCAGCACTGAGAGAAGTGGACACAAGTCCCCATCCCTAGCCCAGAGTCTTTGATTGATAACCTCCACAAATGAAAACTTAGTTTCCCCCACCAGAGTCTCACTGGGGATACAAACCACTCTTAAGAGTAGGCACCATACCCAGCAGTAGTAGATGGCCAAGACAAGACAGACTCAACAACATCTTTAAAAATTCCTGGTCTCCTATTGTTTTGTCAGGGAATTTTTTTTAACCTTGCAGGCCCTATGCATACAAATTATGGCTTCTGACTTTGTGTTTTTGTGGGATTTCTGTGTGTGTAAACTTACGTCGCCAAGTCTACCTGTGTTTCCTGTGCTCTGTCTTCGGCTCTGTTTCTTCTGTTTATTTGGTTTGTCCCATTCCAGTTTGTTTGTTTGTTTTATTATTATTCTTTGGATGATTGTTCTAGGGAGAGAGAGAAAGGGTGTGTATGTATTTAGATGTGGATGGTGTGGTGGATCTCAGAGGAGTTGAGGGAGAAGAAACCATAATTAGAATATATTGCATGAAAAAATCTATTTTCAGTAAAAGAAAGGGGGGATAAAGGAGGAGGGTTGCTTGGAGGTGTAGGTCACTGGAGTCATAATCTGAAGATTCCTGTTTGTTACTGCTTCTTGTCTGACAGAAGTAACCTCTGCCACAGGTACCTGCTACCACGGTCTGATTCAAAGTAGGTCCAGAAACAAGGACCAGATTCCTATGACTTGACCCTCTGAAACCATGGGATAAGCGAAATCCTTTGACTTTAACTTTTTATGTTAGGTATTTTGTCACTGTGGTGAAAAAAACATAAATGATGCAAACAGGAAAGTTGTGGCTGGAGAAATGGGGAGATGGATGCGGAAGATGGATGGAGAGAAGGTCGGGATGAAGAGTCACGTAAACCACTATGAGAAAGCAAAGGGGGAATGGGATGGGCTTCATAAGCTATCAGAGCAACTCAACGAATACGGCTAATATGGCTTTGTGATAATACACTGACTGGCACAATTGTCCTTATGGGAAAGTGAATTTTGCTGCTTGATCTTATAATCTGCATTAATTAATTTGAAATAAACCATGTATGTAAACTTGAGAGCTGATTGTAAAATATCTGGAAGAAATAAGAGAAAAGGATTTTTACCTAGACTTAGTCAAGAATTCATATATAGAACACAAAAATATAAATCAGGGAAGGAGGAAATTGATATCTTAAAATGTTATCAAATTAATTTTTTTAATTAACTTGAGTATTTCTTATTTACATTTCGAGTGTTATTCCATTTCCCAGTTTCCGGGCAAACATCCCCCTAATCCCTCCCCCTCCCCTTCTCTATGGGTGTTCCCCTCCCCATCCTCCCCCCATTGCCACCCTCCCCCCAACAATCTAGTTCACTAGGGGTTCAGTCTTAGCAGGACCCAGGGCTTCCCCTTCCACTGGTGCTCTTACTAGGATATTCATTGCTACCTATGAGGTCAGAGTCCAGGGTCAGTCCATGTATAGTCTTTAGGTAGTGGCTTAGTCCCTGGAAGCTCTGGTTGCTTGGCATTGTTGTTCATAAGGGGTCTCAAGCTCCTTCAAGCTCTTTGAGTTCTTTCTCTGATTCCTTCAACGGGAGTCCTATTCTCAGTTCAGTGGTTTGCTGCTGGCATTCGCCTCTGTATTTGCTGTATTCTGGCTGTGTCTCTCAGGAGCAATCTACATCCGGCTCCTGTCGGCCTGCACTTCTTTGCTTCATCCATCTTGTCTAAATGGATGGCTATATATGTATGGGACACATGTGGGGCAGGCTCTGAATGGGTGTTCCTTCTGCGTCTGTTTTAATCTTTGCCTCTCTCTTCCCTGCCAAGGGTATTCTTGTTCCCCTTTTAAAGAAGGAGTGAAGCATTCACATTTTGATCATCTGTCTTGAGTTTCATTTGTTCTAGGCATCTAGGGTAATTCAAGCATGTGGGCTAATAGCCACTTATCAATGAATGCATACCATGTGTGTTTTTCTGTGATTGGGTTACCTCACTCAGAATGATATTTTCCAGTTCCAACCATTTGCCTATGAATTTCATAAAGTCATTGTTTTTGATAGCTGAGTAATATTCCATTGTGTAGATGTACCACATTTTCTGTATCCATTCCTCTGTTGAAGGGCATCTGGGTTCTTTCCAGCTTCTGGCTATTATAAATAAGGCTGCAATGAACATAGTGGAGCGCGTGTCATTTTTATATGTTGGGGCATCTTTTGGGTATATGCCCAAGAGAGGTATAGCTGGATCCTCAGGCAGTTCAATGTCCAATTTTCTGAGGAACCTCCAGACTGATTTCCAGAATGGTTGTACCAGTCTGCAATCCCACCAACAATGGAGGAGTGTTCCTCTTTCTCTGCATCCTCGCCAGCATCTGCTGTCACCTGAGTTTTTGATCTTAGCCATTCTCACTGGTGTGAGGTAAAATCTCAGTGTTGTTTTGATTTGCATTTCCCTAATGACTAAAGATGTTGAACATTTCTTTAGGTGTTTCTCAGCCATTCGGCATTCCTCAGCTGTGAATTGTTTGTTTAGCTCTGAACCCCATTTTTAATAGGGTTATTTGTCTCCCTGCGGTCTAACTTCTTGAGTTCTTTGTATATTTTGGATATAAGGCCTCTATCTGTTGTAGGATTGGTAAAGATCTTTTCCCAATCTGTTGGTTGCCGTTTTGTCCTAACCATAGTGTCCTTTGCCTTACAGAAGCTTTGCAGTTTTATGAGATCCCATTTGTCGATTCTTGATCTTAGAGCATAAGCCATTGGTGTTTTGTTCAGGAAATTTTTTCCAGTGCCCATGTGTTCCAGATGCTTCCCTAGTTTTTCTTCTATTAGTTTGAGTGTATCTGGTTTGATGTGGAGGTCCTTGGTCCACTTGGACCTAAGCTTTGTACAGGGTGATAAGTATGGATCAATCTGCATTCTTCTACATGTTGACCTCCAGTTGGACCAGCACCATTTGCTGAAAATGCTATCTTTTTTCCATTTGATGGTTTTGGCTCCTTTGTCAAAAATCAAGTGCCCATAGGTGTGTGGGTTCATTTCTGGGTCTTCAATTCTATTCCATTGGTCTATCTGTCTGTCTCTGTACCAATACCATGCAGTTTTTATCACTATTCCTCTGTAATACTGCTTGAGTTCAGGGACAGTGAATCCCCCTGAAGTCCTTTTATTGTTGAGGATAGTTTTAGCTATCCTGGGTTTTTTGTTATTCCAGATGAATTTGCAAATTGTTCTTTCTAACTCTTTGAAGAATTGGATTGGTATTTTGATGGGGATTGCACCGAATCTGTAGATCGCTTTTGGTAAAATGGCCATTTTTACTATATTAATCCTGCCAATCCATGAGCATGGGAGATCTTTCCACCTTCTGAGGTCTTCTTCAATTTCTTTCTTCAGCGTCTTGAAGTTCTTATTGTACAAATCTTTTACTTGCTTGGTTAAAGTCACACTGAGGTACTTTATATTATTTGGGTCTATTATGAAGGGTGTCGTTTCCCTAATTTCTTTCTCGACTTGTTTCTCTTTTGTGTAGAGGAAGGCTACTGATTTATTTGAGTTAATTTTATACCCAGCCACTTTGCTGAAGTTGTTTATCAGCTTTAGTAGTTCTCTGGTGGAACTTTTGGGATCACTTAAATATACTATCATCTGCAAATAGTGATATTTTGACTTCTTTTCTGATCTGTATCCCCTTGATTTCCTTTTGTTGTCTGATTGCTCTGGCTAGAACTTCAAGAACTATATTGAATAAGTAGGGAGCAAGTGGGCAGCCTTGTCTAGTCCCTGATTTTAGTGGGATTGCTTCAAGTTTCTCTCCATTTAGTTTAATGTTAGCAACTGGTTTGCTTTATATGGCTTTTACTATGTTTAGGTATGGGCTTTGAATTCCTATTCTTTCCAGGACTTTTATCATGAAGGGGTGTTGAATTTTGTCAAATGCTTTCTCAGCGTCTAATGAAATGATCATGTGGTTTTGTTCTTTCAGTTTGTTTATATAATGGATCATGTTGATGGTTTTCCATATATTAAACCATCCCTGCATGCCTGGGATGAAGCCTACTTGATCATGGTGGGTGATTGTTTTGATGTGCTCTTGGATTCGGTTTGCCAGAATTTTATTGAGTATTTTTGCGTCGATATTCATAAGGGAAATTGGTCTGAAGTTCTCTTTTCTTTGTTGGGTCTTTGTGTGGTTTAGGTATAAGAGTAATTGTGGCTTCATAGAAGGAATTCGGTAGTGCTCCATCTGTTTCAATTTTGTGGAATAGTTTGGATAATATTGGTATGAGGTCTTCTATGAAGGTCTGATAGAATTCTGTACTAAACCCGTCTGGACCTGGACTCTTTTTGGTTGGGAGACTTTTAATGACTGCTTCTATTTCCTTAGGAGTTATGGGGTTGTTTAACTGGTTTATCTGTTCCTGATTTAACTTCAGTACCTGGTATCTGTCTAGGAAATTGTCCATTTCCTGAAGATTTTCAAGTTTTGTTGAATATAGGCTTTTATAGTAAGATCTGATGATTTTTTGAATTTCCTCTGAATCTGTAGTTATGTCTCCCTTTTCATTTCTGATTGTGTTAATTTGGACACACGCTCTGTGTCCTCTCGTTAGTCTGGCTAAGGGTTTATCTATCTTGTTGATTTTCTCAAAGAACCAACTTTTGGTTCTGTTGATTCTTTCTATGGTCCTTTTTGTTTCTACTTGGTTGATTTCCGCTCTGAGTTTGATTATTTCCTGCCTTCTACTCCTCCTGGGTGTATTTGCTTCTTTTTGTTCTAGAGCTTTTAGGTGTGCTGTCAAGCTGGTGACATATGCTCTTTCCTGTTTCTTTCTGCAGGCACTCAGCACTATGAGTTTTCCTCTTAGCACAGCTTTCATTGTGTCCCATAACTTGGGGTATGTTGTACCTTCATTTTCATTATATTCTAAAAAGTCTTTAATTTCTTTCTTTATTTCTTCCTTGACCAGGTTATCATTGAGTAGAGCATTGTTCAATTTCCACGTATATGTGGGCATTCTTCCCTTATTGTTATTGAAGACCAGCCATAGGCCGTGGTGGTCTGATAGCATGCATGGGATTATTTCTATCTTTCTGCACCTGTTGAGGCCCGTGTTTTGACCAATTATATGGTCAATTTTGGAGAAAGTACCATGAGGAGCTGAGAAGAAGGTATATCCTTTTGCTTTAGGATAGAATGTTCTATAAATATCTGTTAAGTCCATTTGGCTCGTGACTTCTCTTAGTCTGTCTATGTCTCTGTTTAATTTCTGTTTCCATGATCTGTCCATTGATGAGAGTGGGGTGTTGAAATCTCCCACTATTATTGTGTGAGGTGCAATGTGTGTTTTGAGCTTTAGTAAGGTTTCTTTTACATATGTAGGTGCCCTTGTATTTGGGGCATAGATATTTAGGATTGAGAGTTCATCTTGGTGGATTTTTCCTTTGATGAATATGAAGTGTCCTTCCTTATCTTTTTTGATGAATTTTAGTTGAAATTGATTTTATTTGATATTAGAATGGCTACTCCAGCTTGCTTCTTCTGACCATTTGCTTGGAAAGTTGTTTTCCAGCCTTTCACTCTGAGGTAGTGTCTGTCTTTGTCTCTGAGGTGTGTTTCCTGTAGGCAGTAGAATGCAGGGTCCTCGTTGCATATCCAGTTTGTTAATCTATGTCTTTTTATTGGGGAGCTGAGGCCATTGATGTTGAGAGATATTAAGGAATAGTGATTATTGCTTCCTGTTATATTCATATTTGGATGTGAGGTTATGTTTGTGTGCTTTTCTTCTCTTTGTTTTGTTGCCAAGACGATTAGTTTCTAGCTTCTTCTAGGGTATAGCTTGCCTCCTTATGTTGGGCTTTACCATTTATTATCCTTTGTAGTGCTGGATTTGTAGAACGATATTGTGTAAATTTGGTTTTGTCATGGAATATCTTGGTTTCTCCATCTATGTTAATTGAGAGTTTTGCAGAATACAGTAACCTGGGGGGCTGGTATTTGTGTTCTCTTAGGGTCTGTATGACATCTGTCCAGGATCTTCTGGCTTTCATAGTTTCTGGCGAAAAGTCTGGTGTGATTCTGATAGTTCTGCCTTTATATGTTACTTGACCTTTTTCCCTTACTGCTTTTAATATTCTTTCTTTATTTTGTGCATTTGGTGTTTCGACTATTATGTGATTGGAGGAGTTTCTTTTCTGGTCCAAACTATTTGGAGTTCTGTAGGCTTCCTGTATGCTTATGGGTATCTCTTTCTTTAGGTTAGGGAAGTTTTCTTCTATGATTTTGTTGAAGATATTTACTGGTCCTTTGAGCTGGGAGTCTTCACTCTCTTCTATACCTATTATCCTTAGGTTTGATCTTCTCATTGAGTCCTGGATTTCCTGTATGTTTTGGACCAGTAGCTTTTACTGCTTTACATTATCTTTGACAGTTGAGTCAATGATTTCTATGGAATCTTCTGCTTCTGAGATTCTCTCTTCCATCTCTTGTATTCTGTTGGTGAAGCTCATATCTACAGCTCCTTGTCTCTTCTTTTGGTTTTCTATATCTAGGGTTGTTTCCATGTGTTCTTTCTTGATTGCTTCTATTTCCATTTTAATTCCTTCAACTGTTTGATTTTTTTTCCTGGAATTCTTTCAGGGATTTTTGTGACTCCTCTCTATGGGCTTCTACTTGTTTATTTATGTTTTCCTGGAATTCTTTCAGGGTTTTTTGCGATTCCTCTCTGTAGGCTTCTACTTGTTTATTAATGTTTTCCTGTGTTTCTCTAAGGGAGTTCTTCACGTCTTTCTTGAAGTCCTCCAGCATCATGATCAAATATGATTTTGAAACTAGATCTTGCTTTTCTGGTGTGTTTGGATATTCCGTGTTTGCTTTGGTGGGAGAATTGGGCTCCGATGATGCCATGTAGTCTTGGTTTCTGTTGCTTGGGTTCCTGAGCTTGCTCTCGCCATCAGATTATCTCTAGTGTTACTGTGTTCTGCTTTCTGACAGTGGCTCGACTGTCTATAAGCCTGTGTGTCAGGAGTGCTGTAGACCTGTTTTCCTGTTTTCTTTCAGCCAGTTATGGGGACAGAGTGTTCTGCTTTTGGGCGTGTAGTTTTTCCTATCTACAGGTCTTCAGTTGTTCCTGTGGGCCTGTGTCTTGAGTTCACCAGGCAGATCACTTGCAGCAGAAAAGTTGGTCTTACCTGTGGTCCCGAGGCTCAAGTTTGCTCGTGGGGTGTTGCTTATGAGCTCTCCACTGTGGCCGCAACCAGGAAGATCTGCGCCACCCTTTCCGGGAGCTTCCGTGCACTAGGGTTCCAGATGGCGTTTGGTGTTTTCCTCTGGCGTCAGAGATGTGGGCAGAGTGCAGTCTCTTCTGGTTTCCCAGTCGTGTCTGCCTCTCTGAAGGTTTAGCTCTCCCTCCCACAGGATTTGGGTGCAGAGAACTGTTTATCCCTTCAGGTTCCGGCGGTGTCTCAGACGCAGCAGACCCGCTGCTGCTGTGCCCTTATCCAAGGGAACCCAGAGGCTGTATACAGTTTCCTCTTGGGCCAGGGATGTGGGCAGGGGTCGGCAGTGTTGGTGGTCTCTTCCGCTCTTCAGTCTCAGGAGTGCCCACCTGTCCAGGCGGTGAGGTCTCTCTCCCACGGGGTTTGGGAGCAGAGAGCTGCTGCGGGCAGGGATCCGCAGGTTTAGGACTCCTGCTAACCACTGGAAGTGCCAAATTAATTTTTTTTAATTTGGGAAAAAATGCTAAGAAAGTGGAATAGGCCACAAGGAAAATACCTGAAAAAAAAATGTGTGTCTGAAAGAGGCCATCTGGTAAAAGAAAGAAATCTTACAATTCAAGAATGCTGAGAGTGAGGGGAAGATGTGAAGTTACACAAGTTCAGCCAAGAAGATGTAAAATTGAAAAATAGCATAGAAGAAATGCACCTCCACCAGGCACGAAGGAAATACAGGTTAAAGTCATGAGGAAAGTCTATCCCATACTCAACAGAGTGGCTCAGGCATACCAAAAACAATGAACAACATCTATTCTCTGTCCTTGAAGAAATAATGAGACCAAATTTACCCATCCTGCTCAGAGCTACTAGAAAACTGAACACTTTATGTGAAATTATAATTTTCAGAAATTGGACACAATCAATGCAGAATTAAGATCCCAGAGAAACTGACAGGACAGCATGAAGTGAATAATCACAGAGTTCCTGTATTCAGTACCCACATGAGTGCCACATGGAACCCAGGAGTCCTTCAAGCTGGAGAGGCAGGAACTGGAATTTCAGAAGGTCAAGGTAGCTAGAATTTGTGGCTTAGGATACTTTCAGTGACCTCACAGGGAAACAATTTGAGAAATTGACAGAAGGACCTACTTGACATGTGTGATAGATGTAAGGATGGACTTTTTTAAGAGAGGAACTTGATGTGAAGTTAGAGAAGGAATTGTGGTGTCAATGTATACAAAAGCAATTTTATACCTCTCACACCAGGCAGGAAATGGTTAATGTTTCACTGACAGGGGAGAAAGGCCTTCTGGGCTGTGGACAAACAAAAGAAATTTCAGAAACTTCAATAATGGAGCAGTACCAGTACTGTAAGATCAAAGATCATAGTAAGATGCTGTGAAACCCAGTAAAACTTTTTAAAGTATGCTTCAACAACACATGTATGCTGACTAGTTTCAGCTGTCAACTTGACAACATAGCATCACCTGGGAAAAGAATCTTAGTACCAAATTATGTACATGAGGTTGGCCTGTGGGCATGACTGTGGGAGGAAGGGGTCTTGATTTTCAATTGATGTAGAAAGACCAAGCCCACTATAGGTGTCACCATTCCCTAGGCAGGGGTCCTGAACAGCATAAACGAAGACATGAGCAAGGATCCATCATGTACTTTGTTCTTTCTCTGCTTTTCCCTGTGGATGTGAAGCTTTAAGTTTCAACCTTGACTTCCCTGCAATAATGGACTCTAGCCTGGAATGTAGGCTAAATAAACATCTTCTTTCCTAAGTTCCTTTTTGTCAGGGTATTTGTTATAGCATGAAGCTAAGACAGCATCTTACTTACATAATGTTAATACATACCAGAAAAAAAATCCAGTAGTACTTAAAGAAAAGTTAAAGAACAAAAATAAAACAAAACAAAACAAAGAAACCCTAGCAGCCAGAATTCTGAAACTCAGTCTTTACCACTTAGTCTAAAATTACCAAGCATGCTAACAAGTTGGAAAGATGCTATCCAGTTTAAATAAAATCCAGTCAATGAAACTGGCTGCATACATGATTAAAATGATGGAAATGATGGTGGGTGGGTGGGTGAGGGAGCACCCTTATAGAAGATGGGATAGTTGGTTTCTGGAGGGGAAACCAGGAAAGGGGATAACATTTGAAATGTAAATAAAAAATCCAGTAAAAGAAAAAATTACAAAAAAAATGATGGAACTACTAAGGAAATAAGCTTAAAAACTATTTTAAGGTTAGGGAGATGGCTCAACAGGTAAAGCATGTGCTGGCTAAGGGCAAAGACCAGAACTCAGATCCCCAGAACCCACACAAAAGCTGGGAGGGCAATGGGGCTCCCCTGCCATCCTCAGCACACAAGTTGCTTTTGACCATTGTGCTTTCTCACAGCAATAAAAACCCTAACAAAGACAAGGTCCCAGTAACAGAACTCAGGTCACAAAGCATCATTTACCCTTTGAGTCATCTCACCAGTCCCCCAGATGGACTTTAAATATAAGTGTATAACTAAACACCAAGTAGGAGAATAAAAGAAGACAAAAATTGCTGATATGAAAGCCAATAAGGGAGTCTATAAACCCTTCTATGAACAGCACAGCACATCTACTGTGTTCACAGCAAAGGCTCACAGCTGCAGAACACTTATTCCGAGTGGTTACTGTTAGTGTAAGTCACAGGTTGTGCCGGACGGTTTGTGTATACTTCCCAGAGTCCTTCATATAGATGATTTTTTGTTTACATTTTGTAGATGGGGACATAGAGGCTTACAGAGGGCAACTGAGTTGTCCCAAATCACATAGCTCGTTAGTAACAGAACTCTTGACTTAGATTATACTTACTGCCCAAGGAACCCTGCAGTCTCATAACCGACTCACGAAAGGAACCTAAACACGTTCTAGTGTCTTTAAAAGAAGGACTTTTTTTTTTTTTAAATTATAGCTTGAAAACCTTGAAGGAAGAGTGGGGGAAAAAAAACCCTCACAGTCGCTGCTGCCGTTGCCATGGAAACCTGAAAAGAGATTACATACACATCAGTTTTACAACTCCATCTTTTAATAGGTGCAGAATATAACCACAGGCTACCAATTCCTGGTGGAGATCTCCCAGAAAAAAAATCTATCTAATCAAAAAAAAAAAATCTCATCATCTTCTCTAATACAAAGATCCCAATTCATAGACTAAGCAGAACTCTCCCAGAAAGAGAGGACAGCGGTTCCCTCTTTTGTGACATCCTGCCTACTAGGACAGGAACCAAGACAAGAAAAATTAAACAATATTGAAAGGAAAGACACTCAGGTGCAGTGCGGTTGATACCCACATCAGCAGCCGACTGAGAGGCTGTGGGGAGGGAGATGTGTACAGCAGCTTAAGGAAGTGCTGATACGACTGAGGAAAATGGTGAGTGGCCCTACCCCTGGCAGCCTACCTCATTTACCACAGCAGTGGTCACTTACCTCAGCTGGGATCTTTATGGTGCTGAGGTAAGCCACTGTCAACAACGTCAGCCATCACAGGGAGATGGGATTCTGAAATCCAATAAAGTTAACCAAGGTGAACATCTTTGCTTGTCTAAGGTTAGACCCTTAAGCATAGCTCTTTGAAAGCAGGTTTGAAAAGTTATAGATAAAAAACTAAAACAATAACACTAAGGAAAGTAAAACATGGTTTGCTGGGCCTTTTTTAAATGACCTTTGACTTTGGTTCAGTTAGTGGAAATGATTAGGTTGGTTTATTGATTAAGAGAGGGCTTGATTGAAGATGATAGAGAACTCAATGTAAAAATGGCTTAAACAGCACAGAATTTTCTTCCTCCTGGAAAAGTCTGTGTAGTCCTTCGGTGGCTCTGCCTTCATGAGATGCCACCACTCTCAGCACGGGGCTTCCTACTGTGGGGATAATCTCTGGCGTGCTGTGTGGAAGCATCACCTGTCAATAAGAGCTGATGGCCTATTAGCAAAAGACAAGAAGTAGAAGGTGGGAGTCCCAGCAGAGAGAGAGAACTCCGGGAGAGAGTCAGTGGTGGGAAGATTCGCCCCAAGTTGTGGGGAAATTAGACATATGAAAGCAAGGAGAGGGAACCAACCATGTTGCAGACACAGAATGGTTTAAATGGGCTATAAGTCACAAGAAAGTAGGGGAACTAGCCCAAGCTTATGGTCAAGACATTTATTCAGAAATAAATAGGTCTCTAAGTTGTTATTGGGGAACTGGTGAGGTGGAAAAGCCCACTGTCTTAGTTAGGGTTTCCATTTTTATGAACAGACACCATAACCAAGGTGACTCTTATAAAGGACAACATTTAATTGGGGCTGGCTCACAGGTTCTGAGGTTCAGTCCATTATCATCAAGGCAGAAGCATAGTACATACAGGAGGAGCTGAGAGTTCTACATCTTCATCTGAAGGCAAACAGGAGAAGACGAGCTCCCATGTGGTCAGGAGGAGGGTCTTAAAGCCCAAGATTCAGTAGCATACTTCCTGCAGAAAGGCCACACCTACTCCAACCAGGTCACACACCTCCAAATAGTGCCACTCCCTGGGCCACGCATATTCAAACCACCACACCCACCATTATATCCAACACCTAATTCAAGGTGGCTGTACATTCTGTAGCCTATATATTCATGGGGTAATGTCATGTATCTCCAAAGTCAGTAATGTCCTGTAGATCCAAGAGTCATGTCAGAAGGTAAGAAAAGAAAGGACGACCTTTTACCCATAGAAGGACTGATCGAAAGTTCCATACTCTTTCCTACAGGCATCCCATACGTTGCCTACGGGCAACATTCTCTGTGGTGTGCTCTACCTCTGTGTAAGAAAGACCCACATACTCTGTAGACATAACCAGAGATGCTGCTCTTGAGATAGTCCAGGGCTACAGCTTTAGGCTTGGTTGATTGATCCATGTGTTCATATATTTACCCAAAGCATATCTGTGGGGGGATACTTGTGGGTACATTGTGTGGGGGTACATGGGGTACATGTATGAGTATAGCTAGAGCTTACTATCAGGTCTTGTCACTCAAAAGCTAGCTATCTTTTTTTAGACAGGGTCTCTCATTGGCTTGAAGGATAGACTAGACTGACTGGCTTGTCAGTGACTTCCCAGTACTGGGAACACAAGCACAAGGCACCATGCGTGTGACTTTTTAAAGTGTAGGTTCATTCAGATCATACTAGAGTGGCAAGTGGTTTGCCCACTGAGCCATCTCTTCAGCCCCTCACGCTGTAATTAGTAATCGCATGGTGATTCACCTTCATTTCGCTCACTCACTCATTCAGTGCATTGTGTTGCTGCTAGAGTTTATGTAGGCCACACGTATGCAGGTGCCCACAGATGCCAGGAGAGGGCGTTGGATCCCTGAAGCTAGAACTGAGTGCTGCCTGTGATATACATGCTGGGAACTGAACCGGATACTCTGTGAGAGTAGCATGTGCTCTTAATCCTTGAGCCATCTCTTCAGTTCTGTGTCAGCCTTTCTGCTAGATTCTGGAAACAGAGAAAGCCAACAGCAAGACCGAAGACAGCAAATCACGTCAACGCAATGTGGAAAAAAAAATTTCATAAGGTGAAAAACAAAAGTACCTAAGTTTGTCAATTGCAAGGGAAAGCCTTCAAGGAGTCCATGGTAAAGAAGACAACATCTCACCTGATTCTTAAAAAGACAGGACTTGGCTAAGAGTACACATAATCCTTGGGGGGAATAGGAGAAAAGTAGAAGTAGCTAAGGAGCGCCGTCATTCCAGATGGAGGGATAGGCAAATGCAAACGCAAAAAACACCAGCAAGTACAACATGCTAGGAACACTTGGCCGTTCCATGAGGAGGAGATCGGAGGTAAAGGCAAAGAGCCAGAGGGAATGAGAGTAAGTGAGACTTGAATACAGGCCGAGTTCCCACAACAAAGGCTGGAGACCTTGTCCATGCATATCTTCACAGTGGGAACACTGGAAGAGCCTAGGAATACAGAGCTGAAGAGTCTGCGTTTTGAAATACTAATCTGGAGGGCATGGAGAAATGTGCAAGGCACATGGAAGGCCTCACCGAGAGCAGAGCAGTTGCTCGTTTGTCAAGCGTTCTCTGAGCTCCAACTCCACCAGACCCTCTGTGATGTGGTAAAAACATCAAATGCAGTGAACTTGCAGACCCAGGGGCACTCAAGGAGCCGCAGGAAAGAGACGCACAAGCAGGTGTTAGCTGTGTTCTGCACGGTGTGAGAAGAGAAGGAAGGCGGTCACAGAGGGGACGGGACTTGGTGCTTAGCTCTCCTGGAATGAGATCCAAACATCTTCAGAGAGAAGTGAACGTTGGTTAGTGAAAGCCAAAACCAGCTCTGACACAGGGTCAGGAGCTGCAAAAGGCATCCCTGGTTGTCTACGGTACCTAGAAACGAAGAGAAACATGATAAACGTGTATCTGAGGCTCAAGGGACCAGGGTAGATAGTGAAAAATCCATCTCGGATGAGGACAGAAAGAGCTGGGGAATCACGTGATCGGACGTGGTTAGTCGCAGAACCAATCGCCTAGGTCGGCAGAGATGAGAGGGTGCCTAGGCAGAGATGAGAGGTTGGTTAGCAAACTGTGAGCGTCTGCTTGTTCTGTTCTCACCCACATACGCTTAACTACTCTCTTTTGCCACCCAGGGACCGCTGTTGCCCGATCAGCGTCCGCTTATGGTCAGGCTTCCAACTGGATTCAACTAGGAAAAGGAACAGAAGAGGGCTGTGTGGGAAGAGTGATGTGACCCTTCGTTTTCTTACTTAGCTTCCAGGTTCTCTGCCTGTGACCTTGTTCACACTCACACCAGGCGGTCTTAGTGTTACAGGGCTCCTGTCCTTCTCCCAAGCTGTTTCCTGCACTGTCCTGGACTTCTCAGAACCACTGCACTTCCCCTCTAGATACCGAACTGGCAAGACAAACCAGCAAGCCACAGGGCATTACATTAGTCCTTGTCGGTTCCCCACACCATGCTCTTAGTTAACGTCAGTCCCTTTATTAAATTCTCAAGTCATCTCCCAAACCACGCCAAACCGTTTGGTGCCAGAATCCTGACTAATATAATTACTTAACGCCGCCCTCACTTAAATCCCATTTCTTCCCGTGTTTTGAACCTTTAATGGTGTAAGCCACACAAATTCCTAAAAGAGTGAGTAAATCTCAGAGGGTTCCTCTCACTCGCTGCTCTCGCTCAGCTTGTCAAAACAGCAAACTGAGGGGCTCAGAAGAAATCAGAAACTGAAGGGGGAAATGACAAAATTCTTGCTACTGACAAGTTTACAATGTAGTTGGGAGGGGGAGACAAACTTGTAAATACACAGCTAACTTTGGCCCATCTCCTGAGTCTGGAATGTAAGCAGATAGTTCAGACTCCATAAAATCCACTGTTTCTAGTGCTGGGTGACATAAGGAGGGGGTGCGGCGGTGCCTTGAATCTCGCCATCCTTTCCGACCCAACCAGGGTAGATCATAGTCCAAGTGTGGCTTTCTGGGATTCATCTTTGTTTTCAGAGAATGGGTAACAATGTGGGATGAAAAGACACCTCTAAAAGCATCACCACAGACACATGCAGCTCCAGGTCTGTTGTTCTTTATCCGAAGAGTTTCCTAAGGCGCACCATGCTGTATCAAGAAGTGGTAATTGAAAGACATTCTTATGAATTGCTATTTTTGTGGAGAAGGAATATTCACGTATTTTTGTATTTTTTTTTAGCCAAATCGTACATTTCTTAGTCCCATGACACTTCGGAGTGTGGAAGGAGTATTTCTACACCTGCCACACAGCTGGTTCTGAGGACTGCCTGCATGCTCCCAGCATGCTGTGGGATTAGTTTCCATACCAACCAGTGTAAGGCTATTTCACCACATCTACCCAGTCAGGGAAAGACACTAATAGAAGAGGCGTATAGGAGGGAGAGCAAGGGACAGGCTGAATGATTGCAGTCAGTTATTAGAAAGCAACTTATTCTCCATAGTATTGCTCTGTGACACGAGAGAACGGGAGGCGGAGTGCAGACTGCTTTTTGCTAAGAGCTCAGGGCTATGTTATGTTATCACATTATCTTGCCAGCATCCTTCAGAAAGAAAAGAAGTTCGTACTTTGCAGACTGGGAAGCAAAGGTACAGGGTGACAGAATGGTGGTCTATGTACAGGGTGAGGAACCACTAACACCAGAGTAGGTTTCCAGCAGCTCGCCTGTAAAATCTGTATTTCCTGACACTTCTGCTTTAACTCTTACCTTCATGTTTTTATTAACTGAACCATGGTGGAGAAAGTTACCAAAAAGGGAAAAAAGCACAAAGAACAAGAAAAAAGAAAGAAAGCATATACATTGAACTTGAGATTAAAAAAAAAAAACTATTTTTTTTCTAGGTGAAAAAAAAAGCAATCTCAGTTTTGGAGTAATGGAAGTTTAGTCCACTGGTGTGAGACATATTTTTGACTCAAGGAAATAATAATGTGGTATCCAGCAAGCCATGATTGACAGGCAGAGGGCGGGAAGCACAGGAAGGCGTGTCCTGATGAAAAACAAGCTAAAATGGCAGCTTGCTTTTTAACCTGTCTGGAAGATTCTGCCTTTGGCCTCAGCCTCCACAGACAGAGAAAACTATGAACTGACCCCAGCGAGGTCTAAAAATGTGTCTCAGGTGACTGCGACCAAGGAAACACGGACAAAAGGCTGATGCATTTCTACTGATCATGAGACTTTTCTCATTACATCACTCCATGGGAGAAGCTACATTAAAAAAAAAAAAAAAAGGACACTCTGGACAATGAATGCAGAAATTCCAGAGTCATTTTATGCCCTTGATCGCCTTCCAAAGTTAAACCAATTATTTCAAGTCAACAGCCAGAGACACGCTAGTGCCAGGTGCTTTCTGAACCCAGAGCCTGGGTTGATCTCACCATGACGTCCTATGTTCAGAATCTCCTTTGCAGAATAGAATATTAACTTAGGCCTGAGGAAACTCTTGGCCCTTATCCTGAGGACCACCCTGAGGTTTGTAATTCCTGCTTGCCTGAGTAACACAGGCAATATACCTACTATGTAATGTAGGCAACACCTAATGTGTAATTCAGCAAAGTAATATATATAATACATTTCCAATCCAACCCATCCCACTGGAGCACGGGTCTGAAGCTAGGCTTAAGAGGGCCAGTTGGTAGCTTATGGTGAACATTAGTCTGCTAATAGCACTTTTCCTGCTGGCAGCAAGCAAAGGCCTTCTCATGATTTCCAATGTACCTGTCTTTATCAGTACTTGATGCCAAGCTCGTAGGAGTATTGTGAGGAGACATTCACAAATACCCATTCATCTTGATACAGCATGGACAATACATACAAAATTAAATTATTCTATACAAGTATAGTATAATGAACCCTTGAACTTGCAATAGGAATGTGGGTCAAGAGCTACTTACAGGACCACAGGTCACTCAAAAGTAGCTGAATCACTAAGAAGCTAACCCCAGCATAGGTGAGCACACATCAAAGCTGAATCCCTGAGAGCTTCCTGCATAATTTATAGGCAGCTTAGTCAGTGAGTATCCTCTCTCCTTACAATTGCTACTGCTCCACACAGTCTTTGTGAATCCTGTGACTTCTGGGAGCTTCCTAAGCCTTGTAAGTTTCATTTACTTCCTGGGCCTTGTTTGTTATACTTGTTTCCTGAGTCTTATGAGCTCTCCTCCTCCCTTCAGGAGGAAATGTTTACTCATGACTTGTTCTCTGGTTGTCTGTCTCCACGTGGGACAGAGCTGCTTGTCCTGTAAGCCTCTTCCTTCACATTCGCAGAGAGTGCACATGGGTTGGGGAGAGGGAGAACTGAAACTGGTCACACTGGGGCTTCAACAGGGTTTCATCAGAATTCTCCAATTAAATGGTTTCTAGAAGTACAGGGTAAGGGTCTTTCTGGATAGAGTAGATAAATAATTGGAATTAATTAATTGGATAATAAATTGGTAACAGTGAACTTTGGGAGCATATTTAAGAAGGGACAACTTTGCCTTTCTGTGCTACCTGGGGATGGGTCCATATGGCGCTGTTCTTGGTTCCCATCGTACACAATGTCTGGAGCCCTTGATGTCCTGCAGATGAAGGAGGAAGGTGTCCTCAAGTTCCTTGCTGCAGGAACCTACTTAGGTGTCACCAACCTTGACTTTCGATGGAGCAGCATATTTACAAAAGGAAAAGTGACATCTACATCATAAACCTGAAGAGGACCTGGGAGAAGCCGTTCTCGCTGCTCGCACTATTGTTGTCATTGAGAACCCTGCTGATGTGAGCGTCATGTCTTCCAGGAACACTGGCCAGCGAGTTGTGCTGAAGTTCGCTGCTACCACAGGAGCCACTCCCACTGCTGGCTGCTTCATACCTGAGACCTTCACTAACCAGACCCAAGCAGCCTTCAGGGAGCCATGGCTTCTAGTGGTGACCCATCCCTGGGCTGACCACCAGCCCCTCACAGAGGCCTCGTATGTCAACCTGCCCCCATTGCTCTGTGTAACACAGATTCTCCCCTGCACTGTGTGGGCATTGCCATCCCATGCAACAACAAGGGAGCTCACTCAGTGGGTCTGATGTGGTGGATGCTGGCCCAGGAAGTACTGCTCATGCAAGGAACTATCTCCCGGGAGCACCCATGGGAGGTCATGCCTGATCTTTACTTCTACAGAGATCCAGAGGAGATTGAGAAGGAGGAGCAGGCTGCTGCCGAGAAGGCTGTGACCAAGGCATTCCAGGGTGAATGGACCACACCAGTGCCTGAGTTCACTGCTGCTCACCCTGAGGTGGCCAACTGGTCTGAAGGTGTGCAGGTGCCCTCAGTGCCCATCCAGCAGCTCCCCACGGAAGACTGGAGTACGCAGCCAGCCACTGAGGACTAGTCAGCAGCTCCCACAGCGCAGGCCACTGAGTGGGTTGGAGCCACCACTGAGTGGTCTTGAGCCACTCAGCAGACACCTAAGTGAAAGAAAAAAAGGTGGGAGGAAAATAAAGTTCCTAAAAGCTGAAGGGAAAAAAAAAGAAAGGATAACGTTGAATATATTATAAAAACAATTTGGAAAGCACACTTAAGTATAATGAAGCCTGAATTTAAACTAATCTTCCTCAGCTTATTAGAATCACATGTCAGCTATCCCTTAAACTCAGAATGCTACTTTGTGAAATAAAACGATTAGATGACAGACAAGATTTAAAACACTAGTAGTAAATTTATACCATGCGCCAGGCTCAGGTTGACCTCTGCCATGTTACAGGTGCGAGAGCAGAGTGAAAATAGAAACAGTAACACACTTAAAGGATTCTGAATGCACTTGCAAAGAGCTCTGTGTTTCCTTGCTGCTTTGGGTGCATTGCTAGGAGCATGGGTAATCTTTTTATTATACCCCTGCCTCATACAGTCTTTTAACATGCTGCTCTCCATTTGTCTGGCATAAACACAGGTCCTCCCCATGCACTGAGATGATAAACTAGCAGTTACAAAGAGCTGGCTTACCAGACAGCGTGTTCTGGCATAGCTAACACCGTGATTTTTCTGTGGCTTAACATATTTTCAAGAGCAATTCAGCTGCATGCTCATCTCCAACATAAAACTCCTTTCACCAGCTATAAAAAAAAAAAAATGAGACAACTGCTTCTGTGGAAGTCCTCAGACAAAACTCAGAGGGCTATCCCTCCTCCTCAGCCCCAACATGGCTGCACTAAATCCAAAAATGTATGTTTCTGTGAGCACAGTTGCTGATATCGGAAGAGTCTTAAGAGTGTTTAAGACAAGACTGTATCAAAGCATTAAGATCATCGACCAATTTTCACTGGCAGAGCATCCAGGACACGGATCATATCCCCCACCCCCATGCACTGTGTTAGCTCAGGTCCCTCCAAAGTCCAAAGTGATGTTTCCAGACACTCAGTCCTGTAACCCAGTTAGTCATTCTCAACCTGTGGGCCATAACCCCTTTGCTATAGGACAACCCTCTCACAGGGGGGTCATATATCAGACAGCCTGCATTTCAGATATTTATATTGCAATTCATAACAGTAGCAAAATTACAGTTATGGAGCAGCAAGAGAAATAATTTTATGGTTGGGGACCAACACAACATGAGGAACTTTATTAAAGGGTCGCAGCATTAGGAAGGTTAAGAACCTCTGTCCTAGAAGTAAACAAAACATCGGCATGTAAGATTTACATCTTAAGATAACCTTGGATTAAACTTTCTATCAAAAGACTGAAATGGCCTAAAAGGTGTAAAAATGCAATCTGAAAATATCAATAAAAGTTTAAGAGCAGGCAGACACACATGCACTCGCGCGCACACCCCCCCCCACACACACACACGGGGGGGGGGATAGGTCAGGTTTGTTAAAAGGAGGCTGGATAAAGGTCTCAAGAGGACGGAACAACTGGCTAGGTGTGTTTGCGTAACACTGGAGCACCAGAAGGCATGAGCAAAATTACAAGCACAGAGAGGGATAAGTAGAAGGACAGTACTGGTGGGGAACCTTCAACAATGGGCACACAACCACACAGAATGCTGAGAAGGAAATGCTGGACTGGAATAGCATTGTTAACCACAGGGCTGGTGGATGAATGGAAGGTTCCATCAACAGCTGGATATGTACTCCTGCCCAGTGTTCATGGGATTTTTCTCTAGGGTAGACTTTTTGTTAGGTCACACAAATCCTATCAAATTTAAGACTGAAAAATATCTAATATTATTTCAAACTACGTGGATATGGATCTAGGAATACGAAACAGGTACACTTTTATAAAATTGGCATATGAAAATAAAATTGCATGTTTCTTAATGGGTCAAAGAAGAATTCAAATGAAAATATTAAAGTACTTGAAATGAATGATTACATAAACACAGCTTACCAAAACAAGGGGGTTGCTGTAAATGGGGTGGGGAGGAGAGCTTCCAACATTAAATACCTACTTCAGAAAGGAAGTCATAGACCAGAAAAACAAGTCTACCACCATGCCTCAAGTAACCCAAAAGGAGAATAAATCAAATTCCACATTAGCAGAAAAAATATTTTAAAAACATAAACAGAGAACAGAAAAAACCACTAAGTTTATTGACAATATAAACAAACTCTAAAAAAAAAAGTAAAAGACTTAAATGAAGCCAAAATTAAAAATCAAGAAGTTACAATAGACATATAGGACATAAGTGAGCATGACAACATATTTAATAGCCTACATGAAATGGATACATTCCCAGAAAAAAAAGTATCTTACCAAGATTAAATCAGTAGTAAAGAGCCTAAGAGGAAGAATAATAGATAAGATACCAAACAATTAATTTAAAAACCTTCTTCAAAGAAAAGCGTCTGGAGCAGAAGACTTCAGTAGCTGAACATTCAAAAAGAATTCATGTATTATATCTTAACTCTTTCCAGAAAGAGAGTTACAGAAAATACTTTCAGAAACATTTTTTTGAAGCCTGATAACTATGCCATTCTGATATCTATGCCAGACAAAGATAGCTTAAGAAAAGAAAAACACAGCTTGATGGTAAACATCAAGAGAAAGAACAAAATATTCACAATTTATTCCGGCAACACATCAAAAAAGGTTGAACATCACAACTGAGTAGAATTCATAATGACCTACAAAACTTATCTAACACATGCCAGTAAGTCAGTGTGATTCGTCACACCAGTAGAGCACGAGAGAGAGAAAGAAAAAGATCAACTGATAGAGAAAAGCATTTGGCAAAGTCCACCCTCCTTTCTCAATAAAACCTCTAAATTCTTAAGACATAGAAAGACAATTATTCAACATAAGAAGACTCTTTATGCGGACTCTGTAGCTCACATTATAACCAATGAAGAGAAACAGAAAGCTTTTGCGCTGCAATCCAGAATAAGAGTAGCATCCCAACTCTTAACATTCCACTCAGTATTGTTTTAGAAATAGTAACAAGGGCAAACAAATAAATGGGCAGATCAAAATGGAAGAAGGAAAATCATATTTATTTATAAATGACATAATGATAGTTTGAGTAGATATTCCACTCAAAGAAGATATGAAAATTCCCAAAGATATATAAAAAATAGTTATCATTAACCAGTAAAGAAACTCAAATTAACTCCACTCCGGAATAACACCTCACAGCTGTTGGGATAGCCATTATCATAAGGTTAAAAGAAAACATGTGTCGGAGAGAAACTGGAGAAGGGGGACTCATGCCCACGGCCAGTAGATTTGTACAACCACAATAGTAGACAATATGGAGGGTTGTAAAGAAAGGAAAAGTGTGTCACCATAGATCCCAGCAACATCTCTCTTGCCTATTAACCCATCCCAAAGTGAATAGCAATATTGTTTATACCAATCAAGATATTAAAACACCGACAGAGAATGGATAAGGAAAATGTGGTACACTTATGCAATGGCATCTTATACCGTCTTAAAAAAACAAAACAAAACAAAACAAAAAAAAACAAAAAAACAAAACAAAACAAAAAAAAAAAAAAAACAAGAAGAAGGCCTTGCCTTTTCCCACAACACAGACAAGCCCAGAGGATATTACATTAAGTGAAACAAGCCACACCCAGAAAGAAAAATACTGTGTGATCTCACTTACTTAAGAATGTCTGTTTTTGTATCATGTTTATTTTCCAAATTTCTTGTCATGAACATCCGTTCATTTTACGATGAAGCTTTTAAAATTCCGCGTGCTTTGGTTCCTCACATATTGACTTTTACGGGTTTACAAATATCTGAAATGTTAACTGAGCTCTAAAGGGTAACTGAAATAGATGCAGCTTTAGCCAGGATACTTGGGTAGTGAGTTCTTCTTCAAGGATCGCTGCACACGTCACAGCAGGCGGTAGGGAAACTCCCAAGTTGCCTTGCGGGAAGAGACCAACCCAACAGCTGATCACGATCAGCACCAGAGACCAGCTCAACCTGCTAAGAAAACAATTATTCATCTCTTCAAAATCCGTAGTCTGTGGCTGTGAAATCTACCCGCCTTGCGGGGAGGGTGGAGAAATCAAGCACCTGCGGAGAATTTCAAGCTGACCTCTCTCATGGATGGCTTGATCTCAGAGAAGACACAGCAGGACAGCCACTGTCATTCCAAGCCATCTGTTTGTTCACCACATAGCTGGTCTGGTTATGCAGGACAGCAGTAGGAGCACAACACCCTGGGCTTTTGTGGTTCATTTCTGGGGGTATGTTCTAGCAACACCTTTTTACTAGGTGTGTCCTGCCGGATGCGCCATCTTGTAATGGAGTATGTGAGGTCAGCTCCTCACATTGGGAGAGACGGGAAGGAGGGAAGGGGGAAGGAAGACGGAGGAAAGAAGGGTGACCCAGATCCTTGTGGCTACAGGTAGCTATGAATATCATGTAAGGGATAGATTACTATAGGACAATTTGTCCAATCTAAGTGGGCTGCTTATATCAATATCAATTGGCTCTAAGTTCTTTGTTTGGGTGTTTGTGGGTTAAGAATTTACTCATGTAAATCTGACTGATAAATTACAAGCCTCTAGAGTTTTGATTTTACAGGGTTACTGAGATTTCTGACAGCTAACTCTGAGATGGGCGGTCGCTGCATGGGGCTAGCCATGGAGGCAGTGAGAATGCTGGGGCCAGACAGTAGATGGCACTAATGGGGGATGGTGCATACTTTTTATTATTATTTAACAACAACATAAAAACGATTGTGACTTTCTCTCATCTCAACTACAAACTACTGTGAAATCTTCTAATTAAGCAATAATGATTTTACTGTTTTGGTTAAAATTGGCTTTTGTGAATTAAAAAAACATCAAAGTTCTGGAATCAAGAAGAAAAACTTCTAACCCCAGAATGACCACTGAGAAAATCAACAACAACGTTTGCTTCTCATGACTTGCTGTCTTTTTAATGGGGAGCTAAGAATATCTCCCCCCAAAACTAGCAAACACATGACTGGTAAATCTGAGGATTTTGTAGCAAAGGAAAAGCTTTAACAAAAATGTTTAATGTAAAAATGTAATAAACCATTTGGACCAACTGTATTGTCTCAAAGTTAATGTAATAAACTATGTAGCTTGATGTGTTTTCAGAAATGTGTATAGCTGTTGATATCACAACAACTGTGGTACAAGTCACTTCTGTAACCCCAGAAGACTCCCTCTTCCTTCCTTGGGGACCATTATCATTTCAGGAAGCCACCAGTTTAATACTCTCAGCACACTAAGTACAGATTATATAACTGGCTGTCTTAGGAAATTCATCAACACCATCATGTGTAGAAGTAGCTGATTCCTTTAAACAATTTTCCATTTTCCATGCTATCCGTTGGTTAGTGTGTATCACAATTTGTGGATACATTGTGTTAAGGGGGTGCATCCAGGTGAAAGTACTCTGATTAAGTCTAAAATAAACATTTTTGCATAATCCTTTTATTATATGCCATTTCTCTTGAGTAAAAGAAAAGGAATAAAGCTGCTGCATCATAAAGTTATAAATTTAACCTTGCAGAAAACTGTCAAATATCTTTCCAAAGTGGTTATAGCATACACTTCCACAGATGAGATATGAGTTTCAGTTTCTCTATGTCCTGGAACACTTGGCATATTATTAGTCTTATTTTAGTCATTAAAATGAGTTGTGATTTTAATCTGCATACTCTCATACATGCTAACAGTGATGATAAGCAACTTTCTAATGTTAATTTTCTAACACATACCTTATTTTGCTAAATGTCTGCTTAAGTCATTTTTTTTGGTGCTACTGGTAAAGAATTACCCCTTCATTATTCATCTGTAGGAGTTTTAACATACTTTACATAAAAATTTTTCATCTAGTATATTTATTAAAGATATTTCTTAATATTTGGTTCTGGATTATCTGTTCTTTTTCTTAGCGATCCCTTTTGAGATGTAGAATTTAAACATTTTGACAAAACACTCCCACTTTCTTATGGCTCATCTAGAAGTTCTATAATTTTAGATTTTATGTTTTGGTCTATGATTCTCCACATTCATCATTGTTAGTGTAATAGAGAATTTGAGAGGTTTTTTTTTAATTTAAATATCACTATTTATCAAAAAGGTACTCTGCTGGAAGAGACAATGTACCTATTGACATAGTGGCACAATGTTAGAGAAGTAACCAATCATTTCCTGGTTCTATTTAAGCCCATCCCACAAGACAAAACTCTTGTCTGGTTCCATTAACTTGGCCAAAACCCCATGGTTGGTTGTGTTTTTATCCTAGAGGAAAACCTAGTACTATGTGCTAAATGAACACAGTAATAAACTGACCCTTTAGTTATTATCTTTATACCCATATATTTGTATATCTCTCAACCTAAATGGATAGTTTTCTTTTTATAGTATGTGGTGATTAACATAGAAAACCACAATTAGTCAAGGATAAACAGAGGCTAATAGACTGAGGGTAGGACATTATATTCTACTCTCTACTCTCAGGGTTCATTGATCACCACAGAAGAGGGGACAGAAAAGCTGTAATAGCCAGAGGTGGTGGACATCTGTAGCAAAAGTATTTGGTAGACATGACAGCATCACTGCATACAGAACTCACAGCAGCTATGATTGCCCGCATAAGACCTGCACAAGATCAAGCCAGCCAAAATCTCAGGAGGCCACACCCTAGCTGAGAGCCACTAGCAATTTATGGCTGTCAGAGGAGGGAGAGTCTGTTTATCTGGTCTGTGGGCCCTGAAAAGCTACCTGTGCTTTGGTAGATTGTCCTCTAGTCATGCACACACACACAAAGTATCATGTGGATTCAAGGGTTTAAAAAAAGATCACATGAAATCGGGAGGGGAAAGTGGAAAGGAAGAAGGTCAGGAGTTGGAGATGAGACATGTGCAGGTTTAATCAAAATATATTATATGAATGCATGAGATTATCGAGCAATAAAAGCACAGCCAAAACAGTAGGAAAACAAGGACTATCCATTTCCTCCATGAATTAACTTGATGCTTTTATAAAAAAATTAGCTGTTAGCAAGTATATCTCTAAATTTCACTTTGACTCATTGATCTAGTTCATGCTGTTGTGCCAACATAACATTGTGATCGCTTAGTTTCCCATTAATTTGAAATCAAATAGCAGAAGTTTTCCAGCTAATTCTTCTTGAAGAAAATCTGTCTTTACATTTCCATATAAACTACAACCAGCTTTTGCTCATAAAGGTTTCCTGAGGGGATTCTACAGTGTTGCTTTTTCATTTTATAGTATTTTATTTAGCTTCTCTCTCTCTCATGTGTGTATGTGTGTGTGAGTATGTGTGTATTTGTGTGTGTGCATGTGTGTATGTATATGTGTGTGTGTAATGTGTGTTTATGTGTGTGTCTGTATGTGTGTGTCTGTGTGTGTGTTTTACTGTCAATGTGTGTATATATGTGTGTGTGTCTCTCAAGTGTGTGTATGTGTGTGTATTTATGTATATGTGTGTATGTGTATGTGTGTGTGGTGTGTATGTGTGTGTGTGCATGTATGTGTGGTGTGCATATGCATGTGTCTGTGTGTGTTTCTCTGTCAATGTGTGTATGTTTTTGTATGTGTATGTAGGAGTGTGTGTGTGTGTGTGTGTGTGTGTGTGTGTTTCTCTGTTAATGGGTTTGCTCCTATCATTTCTTGAAATTCCTCACCTGCTTATTGGAACACACATTTTCTCTTAACCAGCTCTTTAATACATTTGTCATAGTTATTTTAAAGGACTCTTTTGTTTGTTTCAGCATCTGGATTGAACCCATACATGAACTCCTTTCCACTGAAGGATTTTCTTTTAGCCATGTGCCATATTCTCTAGATTTTTATATGCTTCATAATTTTAATCATATGTAATACATAATATCAAAATGAACACTAGAAAACAAAACTGGCGCTTTAATAGAGTATGTGTGGACATAAATGTTTACACGTGTCTGAATTTTTTGTATGCATAGATGCACACATATATTTATTTATATGTATATTCAAATATGTCTCATGCTTCTCATGAGAGTTGATATCCTTCAATGGTGTCCTAGAACTAAACTCAAAACTACCCCACACTGTGATCTTGAGCATGTAAAAACATGAGACTTCAAACTGCCAGCTATCATCTGTTTTCCTAAGCCATCTGCAGATACAAATTAATTAACCCAATTCCCGTGCAAAATAACCACTGGTTCAGAGCGACTACCTTTGGGTGCGCCATTGCTGCATTGTTCCCAGTAGCTGGGACGTCGTCGAAAGTTCAGTCATACTCCCCTGCCTCTCCCAACAGACCTCTCTTTCATCTCTCCATATTCAGCTGCTAGAGAAAGGGACTTATTTATCTCAGTGTTATGGAAAGAGCTTGGTGTCAGGAGTTCAACATCTTCAGACTGTGTTAGTCATCTACTGCCCATATGATGCGCTTCCTGCCCCAAGCACAGCTATTTAAGGCAGTAAACACTTGTTATTCTGAGGATTCTAAGGGTCAAGAGCTTGAGCGTGGTTCAGCTGTGAGATTTTGGCTCAGGATCGCTCCTGACGTTGCAGCTGCTCTGTTAGTAGCGGCTACAGCAATCAGCAATCGGAAAACCCGAGCCCAGCTGTGGATGTAACAAGGGGGCTTCAGCTCCTTGCTGGCTATTGGCCAAAGGTCTCAATTTCTCATGCCAAGGTCCTCTTCAGAGAAATGGTCGCAGTGTGCCAACCTGATGTGCTCCACAGAACAAATGCATCAAGAGAGGAATGCCGCAAAAGCAAGCCAAAGGAAAGCAATGTTGTCTTTTGTAACCTACTCTGGAAACCATCAACGCTTGGTTATTGACCCATCCCAGTACGATATGGGAAGGAGCTCAAGAAAGGCTTTGTATCTGCCATATGTTGTCGTGTTCATGCACCAATCCCAGTACACAGTGGGAGGAAACACAGAGCCATAAATATCAAGTGACTGAGACCCTGGGGGACCATTTTAGCAGTTGGCTACACAGGTTTTAAATAACACGATTTGTTTGCTTATCAGCCATTCCCTCTGGTTTCACTGTTAAGCAGGTCTTTTACATACTCTTGCACTTTGATCAACCCATCACAGGATGGTATCCAAGCAACCACAGTGAACGTATAGTCTACTAAGCAGCCCCTGCTAAACTTTCAAACTATGCTTAAAAGTTAAGCTCAACCCTAGGTCTTTTATTTATGCCCACATCAGCCGTAAGACTGTGGATCTGTCATGTTGAAACCATTAGAAGTTTCCTGGCACATTTTTCCTGGATTAGATTTCCAAGAGAACATACTCTATATCGTGTTCTGTAGAACACGATTCTAATAGTGCAAGCCACTTGAAAGGCTAGAAAGGCGACAAAGTGTAGCACTTCGGACACAGGTCCTAAGCTGGAAATAGTGGTGTACACCTCTAACCCCAGCACTTGGAAAGCAGAGACAGGCAGATTTCTGTGAATTTAAAGCCAGCCTTGGTCAACAGAGTGGGTTCCAGGACAGCCAGAGCTATGTACTGAGACCCTGTCTTGAAACAAAACAGAAAGACTCAGGTCCTACAGGCATAGTGTCCGGTTTGCAAATCCAAGCCTGGCATTACATTCCTTGCCGTACAGTGGGCACACCTGACAGCTGCTTTACCTCTGTTCTCTGACAACAGGAGTGTCGCCGTGCCAAGTTCTCTTGCCATCAGTACCAGGAAGTGTTTGTGTCTCCACTGAGCCCACTGGGCAACAGAGCTATCAGCCGAGATGCCACTCCTGGACCAGTCCCTCTGCTCCTCTTCCTGTGTAAGGAAACCCTTTAAACTGCAGGTCATGCTTACAAGGTGTTCATTTCCAAAGACTGTAAGCAGCAAGGGAAAGCAGCAAGCTCATATATTGCTAAATTTTGAGATTGATTTTGAGAACGTGTTGCTTAAGGGGTTAGAGAAGGGGTTTGTCTGGTTGAGTGCTGGCGTAACCAGCATAAAGCCCTGGGGTCAATCCCTAGCACGACGTAAACTAGGCATAATAGCACACACCTGTATGGCCAACACTCAGACGGTAGAAACAGAAGGATCAGAAGCTCAGGGTCAACCTTACCTACATCAGTTCCGTGCCAGCCCAGGCTACATGAGTTTCTAGTCTTTATTTTGTTGTTGTTTTGTTTGCTTGTTTAAGTATAGCAATTAATAGAACAAGGCATTTTTGAAGCTGGTTGCAGACTTCAAACATTTAGCTCCAGGTTTCCCCTTGTCTGTGCCCCCAGAAGTTAGCAAATCCGTGACCTGAATTGAAGTAGCAGTTTTCATGTGTTTGGCATGTTTCACGAGTTCCCACTGAGATCCCAGGAGAGGTGGGGTGGCTGGATTGTGATCAGAGGCTTCTATTTGTCACCAGCTGCAATGACTCTCTGCTTAAGTCTGGAACAAGGTCATTACTCTCAGCCTGTCACGCACAAGCGCACAGCGGGCTTGCAGAAGGCTCATTAGTATTCAACACATTCCATCAGCTAAATTTGCTATTTCATTTAGAATGCCTCTGATTGCATATATATATATATATATATATATATATATATATATATATATATATATATATTCCTGAGCTCCTCAGAGAAACGGATGCCACTATTAGTAAGCTGACAGGCAGTCGAGCACACATTAATGCATTTGCCATCTATGCATATTGCCAACTATGGGGGGAGAGTTATTAAAAACACTTGGCTATCAACCATGGATTTGGTTAGAATCATTTAAGCTATCGAAGTACTTTTAAACAAAAGAATTGGAAATAAATAAATCAGTGAAAGAAGATTTGTGGAGAGAGGAAGAGCACTTAAATAAGTTAGAATTTACTAGATATGATTTATTTTGCTCTGTAATTATGCCTATATAAAAAGTAAACAATTACAGATCTTTTAAGGCTATAAAAAGCCTTCGCTTGACCTCGGACATTGACTCCTTCTGCTGCCCAGGAAGCATCACACATTTTGTGAACCTGATACTTTTATTCAAACTTAGTATGCACCTTTAAAATACAATTAGTGTTTATGTTAATCATGCTCTTCTCTACGTTTCTTCAGACATGATGGACCAAATGACATTTGTCCTACTTCCTCACAAAAGAAGCACGTGAAGAGTCCTCTTTTATGGGCTGGGAGAGAGGTGTACGATTTATGCTTCTACCAAGCAAGCTACTAAAACATGGAAATTTATGATTTTTGCCCTCTAGAAAAACCTCATTAAGCTCCTTGAAGAAATGCAAGCCTCATGAGCAGTAATCAAAGCACATGAAGCCTCCAGAGTGGTTAACAGAGCCCACTTCATCAGACAATCCCACCAGGGACAGAGTTGCCCGGGGACATGCTTCTTACTGAATTCATTATTGAAACTCCACTGCAGAAGTCACCAGGCTAGAAATCCCCCATGCTAGAATGTTCCACACGCTTTCCCAAGAACACACTGACCTTTTGTTATTGCCAAATTCCCAGGAATCATCATCACGGGCAGCATCTGGAAGTACCCCACACCAGACAGATCCATGGACAGAACGATCCAAACATAGAACATGGCAGCCCCATCACCAAGACAGGATTCTGTACAATAGAAACCTTCCTGTGAGTCACCGTAATTAGAACTGCAGCTCCTGTGGGCGTCGTCACGCAGCACCTAGGCCTTCTCTATTTCGTTTTGTTTCTTTGGTTTTTTGTTTTTGTTCTTGCTTTGTTTTGGGGGTGAGGGTAGGGTTTCTCTGCGTATCCCCAGCTATCCTGGTCTTCTCCGTTTCTACTAAAAGACAATTTGGGTGCATGAGTCTGAATGAAATTGCATTTAGCCCATGAGGAAGGTGTGTCCTTTGTGGAGAATGAGCAAGAAGTATTTTGGTTTGCAGAACACACTGTGGGGCTGTGTCGTGATTATTTTTTTTTTGAATTTTACATATATATGTGTTTGTCTGTGTGAGTGGACACCATGTGCATGCTGGAATCAACAGAGACCAGAAAGGGGGTCAGATCCCCTGGAACTGGAGTTGCACAGTTACGAGCATCCGATGTGAGGGCTGGGTACCAAACGTTCTGCAAGATCGAGGAGTGCTTTTAACCACTGAGCTATCTCTCCAGACCCTCTCCACCCCCACCCCACCCCATCTCAATTCTTTACAGCTGCTGTGACAAAGTACAAGAGGAATAAGCCAGCACAAGGGCTGTATGTCATCATCTTGGAAGTGACATGTCTTAAATCACGTTGCTACCAGGGCTGTGCTCCCTCTGAAACCTGATGTGGACGATCCCTCTTTTCCTAGCTTCTGCCATTTGTCAGCAATCCTTGGCACTGCTCAGTTTGAGGCTGCATCACCCCACTTTCTGCCACTGTGGTCCCACAGTCCCCTCGTCTCCTGTCTTCCTTTTCTTCTGAGGCCATCAGTCATACTGATTAGCACCCAACCTCATGCCCTCGCTTTAACTGGATAACGTCTGCTAAGACCCAATTACTGAGGAAGGTCACATTCACAGGTTGTGGGACCAGGACATTGATCTGTCTTTTAGGAGATACTGTTTAACCCAAAATAGACCACTTTAACTGGAGGAGTCTGCAGTACTACAGGGAGATGACACAAGATACAAACCAAGGGAGACTCGGTGGCGGAAGACAGAGGGAACTTCGTTAGTGAAAGAGTATGTGCCTTGAGTGGATTCATCAAGCTAGGACAATAAGTAAAATGCGGTGAATACATATCAGGTAGAGTCACGGGAAAGGCACTGCTGAGTCTGTACTGTGGTGAGGGCTGCGACCACATCGCAGTAGGTAGCAGCAAGTGTGGGCTGGTTTCTCCAGTCAGGTTGGACATAGGATGAACGCCATTAGACAGCTCAGTGGCATTTTAAGGCTAACACTGGTGCTCAGCGTCTGAAAGCACTTAACCCTCAAAGGTGATCCTCCACAGTGAACAGTTATCGACTCAAGCATATATCGATCATGAAGAGAGCACTGGAGACAGACACCTCCAAACTGGTAGTAAAGAGAGTACTAGAGTGCACGCTGCCCCCATTTTTCAACTGGCATTCCCTGCCCTGCCTGTCACGGGAAGGGCTGAGTGTAGAGATGACTTAAGGCAAGATGGGCTTGCTAAATATGCACCGTGGGGAGGATTTGTCCCTCTATCGCTTGTCACAACTTACTCCTGGTAGCTGGATGAAGCTAACTGAGCCCATGGTGCCTGCCCATGGTATCAAGGGCCTGGTAAGATTTTCTGGGGTTTGTAGCATATGTATATCGTATCATGTGTCACTTAATGACAAGGATGTGTTCTCAGAATGATTCGTGTGTGGTAATGTGTGTGAACGAGTATGGTACATGCACACGGGTGTGCTCAGAGGGCTAAAGGATGTGCCACGTGTCCTGCTCTGTCAATTTCCACCTTATTCCCTCGAGACAGGGTCTCGTAACTGAACCTGGAGCCGGGCTGACAGCTAGCAAGCCCAGTGATCCTCTGATCTGTCCACCCCCCTCAGCACATTACCGGTACAACCTACCACATCCAAACTCTTAAATGGATGCTGGGGGTCCTCATGCTTTGGTAGCAAGCACTCTTAGCTCAGAGCCATCTCTCCTGCCCCGAGAATGATTTTCTCATCACATAAACATCAGTGTGCACTAATGGGAGATGTGTGAGGCCACTGAGGCACTAATGATGTATTGTCTGATAATAACGTTTTAAAATAAGAGCACATCTAAACTCATAAGGACAGTACGGTACATAAAGCAGGGTCGTAGCTGTTCATTATTAAGTACTGTGCCTTGTTCACAGTGTGCTGAACTCCTACATAATTGCAGCACAGTAGGTCATCCGGCATCACAGTAGGTCATCTGGCATCACAGACATCATGTGATTAAGTCATTGTTCTAGGACGCCAGGATATAATAGGATTTTTTTTCAGCTCTGTTACCATTTAAGAGATAAGCTTCATATGTGTGGTCTTCTGTAACCAAAACATCATTACGAGAGGCGTAACTGAGTGCACACAAATTTCTTTTTAATGAATTGGCTCACATGATGGTGGGAGGTGACAAGTCCAACACGTTAAGGTAGCCTGGAAACTTAGGCGGGAGTTGAGTCCTAGTCTTGAGGCAGAAGAATGTTTTCTTTGGGAAATTTTAGCTTTTATACTTAGGGCCTCTAGCTGATTGTATGGGGCTCCACACATATGACTGGAGGTAATCCATACTCGAAATCAACGGATTACAGATGTCAATTGCATCCACGGTGTCTTCACAGCACTGCTTTGAGGCTTGAGTAAATGATGGCTGGAGAGCAGCCTGCCAAGTCAGTGTGTGAAAGTGACAATTATGCTACTTTCCTCCAAACAACCTCAAGAGACCACAAACTCAGAGGAGGTGTGTCAGCTCCTGGGGCAGCCACCATGAATGTATTACAGGTCAGTCGTGGACTTGGGTGCTCATGAGATGCCATTTTCCTAGGAAGTGTCCCCTGGTAGATGGAGTTAAACCACAAAACGCTGTAGCACGAGTAGCTCAGAAACTAACAGGCACTTGCATTCTTTCGAAATGTGAAATCTGAACCGTAATATACACTGCTTGTTCAGGTATAAGACAAGATCGTATTTACTCTATGCATAGTGCGAAGATAGCTGATCCCAGCCTAAGGCAATTTGTTCATTGTCTTGTAGGAACGATACCTGCTCCTGTCTGGAGAGGTCATTAACTTCCTACCCTCTTGGTGTAGAGTCTTCTACACTTGGATCTGCCTTTCTCAGTATGCAGTAGAACAGTTCAGTTATCAAAGGATTGCAGCATCGCGTTTGTCTGTGAGTGTACGGCACAGACAAATGACGATGAAGGGTGAAGTGCAATTTCCTGAGAAAGACAGCCGACAAAAACTGAGACTGCAAAAGATGAGAGCTTTATAACCACAGCATGTATTTTTCTATATTACTATCACAGAAAACTCCACGAATAGGAAAATCATACAAACCAAGCAAGGATATTTTTCCATATCCACACACTGGGCCCTTGGGGGTATCACCAGCTCAAGAATGCTGGATGCTGTTAAGAGCTTTAAGGTCCCAGATCATATCTCAAGAGACTTTGGAAGTCTGTGAATCCCACATACGCAAACTGAACCTCTCCAAACCCGGGCATTAAATGAGGCTTATGGTCCTTTCCCTAACCATGTTCCTTTCCCTTACCCAAGATTTTATTCTCCCAAGAAAGCTCTTTAAAAAAAAAATTGAAATGACATGCCAGGAGAAAGGGCAAGCCACCGTTGAGCATCCAGTGCTGTCTTTCATAATTTGTCCTTTCAAGGAGGAAAAATGGCTCTCTTTCCTATTCACTGCTGCTGGGTTTGTTCAGAGGCTAAAAACAATACAAACAGCATTTAACATGAATGACAGAGGAAGAAATTCTGGGGTCTCCTTTCTGGTTTCCCTTTGCCATCTCCGACCCAAGGCTGTGATTAAAAGATGTCAGTCAATTACATTTCAATTTTTCTGCCAGCTGCAGTCATTGTAACATTTTAGGCACGTCCCGGGAAGAATAGCTTACTGAGTAAATGTAAAATCTGTCATTAGACACTGAGACGTAGTCGGCGGCACATCTCATTCCTTCTCTGCGATCGTTTATTTTGGCACGTTAGGCTTTTGATATGTGCGCTGCGCCAGGGCCTTTCCATGTATCTCATAAAATATAGTAATCTTCTTACAGTGGTTTCAATAATTTTATTACCAGGTCCTGAGGAGAGGGGGAAAAGGGGGAATTATGAAGGAGATTAGTTTTTACATAAATATTTTATAATATCTATTTTCCATTTCTTGTCCCGATACTTTATTACCATGGACTCTTATTAATTCCATGCTTGATATAAATTAAATGCGAGATTTTGATGTGTGTGGTTGCCAGGGCCTTGAGGGCATTAGAATCTCTTCTCTAACATTACAATTGCTTAACTTCTCCCAGGATTAATTTGTCTAACCACAGTCCCCGAGCTACCCAAGAAAGGGGTGATTTAGAGCTGGAATAGCCGGCTTCAGATGTGATAAGGCATAACCTCTCAGTTATGCACTTGGTGGGAATTCAAAGGCACAGTTCACCGGGAGACATTTTCTGAAAGGACTGTGAAATTGAATACGGCCAAGTGCCTCACTGTTCAGAAGGCGATGCAGTTGTCCAGGGACTTCATTACTTGCTGGCAAGTCTGTGCGAGGTTGGGATGTGAGAGAAGGTAGGGACACTCACAGCACCGCCGGTCCCACTTGTTAGCAAGGAGCACAAAGGGTAGCTGTGGCAGTCAAAAGCAACTCTGTCTTCCTCCAGGATCCGGGCAGGCGTTCTCTCCTCCACCCCCAACCCTGTCCTAATTACCATCGTGACGTTGATGGGACTGACTGCTGTCACTTTCCCAAGCCCTCCCCACCCCCAAGATAAAGATAAGTACAGTTAAAAATGCTTAAACGAACAGGATACAATTAAGAACACGGACAGTGACAGAGGACTTGGGGGAAGGAGATAACACCAGGCGAGCAGGTCTCAAAATGACTTACAAATCAGAAGAATGTGACTAGAGTGTCGTAAGTAATTTATAAGCCTCCTTCTAAAGGAAACAATTATCCTTGACACCCCCATTCCCCAGTTAAACAGAAGATACGGATGCTCATGGCTACGTGCGTGCACACACACACACGCACACACACATACACACACATACACACACATGCACACACATGCACACACACACACGTATTTTACATTTCTACACACACGTGCACATTTCCTACTCATGCGAGGTGCCCTTCATGGTCAGCTGAAGCCCTTGGTTCATTGATTCCACTTACATGTCCTTCTGCGATGCAGGCTGAAGGAGTGCTCTTCTGGGATGGTACAAGGCTTGTTCCAGAAGGAAAATGACAGAGGGCAGACAGCATTGCGGCTTTGACACTGTCAGCCTGACAGGGACGTGGATTATGGCCACTCAAGCTTTATTTTGTGAAACAAAGTGCATATCCAAACCTGCAAGTCAGGAGGGTGGGAAGGGACCGTTTTCCCACAAGAGGCAACCCTGACAGTGACACGGAAGACACTTTTGGAAAACAAGAGAATTTAGGAGTAAAATAGAAAGCTATACTAAACTCTTTTCATTGCCTATAAAATTCTATAAACCGAAAGCTGTTGCAATCATGAATGAAACAGCAAAGTTCAAATTGGCACTTAGTGTGTGAAATGTTCTACAGACACTGAAACTCCACTCAGCGTAAGGGAAATATTACGAAGCACAAAGGCCACGGTCTGGGTACTCATGTTACAATGCAGTTAGGCATCCCCTGCCTGCAATGTGACAGGCGAGTGACTAACTTCTCCCTAGAACGTTCCCTGTCGAAGCTACTGTACTCAGACCTGCCTCAGTCAGCTGTCACCGTGTTTGGCCTTTGCATGGATGGAGCACGTCATTACAAATCAGGCCCATTTGTTTTGCCCAGCTCAGGACACTGAACGATTTACAACCTGGCTCCAGCAAGACCATAAAGACGAATGGTGAGATCTTCCAACAGAGAGATTCAAACAATTTGGAACAGAAGAGCGTTGCTTTTCAAAGACATTTTTCATTGACATTGAAACAAATTCAAGAAAACGACTTTGATGTGACCTCCCTATTCTTAGAAGAATGCTCCTTCTGGAGCTGGGGGATACTTTGTATAGAAAAAAAATAGAACCACTTATGGATTTAAAACCATGGGCTTTTATAATCAAATCTGTCTGTCTGTCTGTCTGTCTCTACTGATGCCTATATGGGTGAAAAGGGGCCTCATGTAGCCCAGGATGGCCTCTAACTAGCTGAGCATGACCTTGAACTTGTGATTCTCCTCCCTTTACCTCCCAGGTAGTGAGGCGATCAGCCAGTTTAAGGCCCGTGTGACCACACCCAGTTAATGTGATGTTGGGGATCAAACCCAAGGCCGTGCCTGTGCTGAGCAAACACACTGCCAACCGATGTCTCAGTTCCTCAGACACATTTTTGAGAAAAATCTCCTTAAGGCAGTCGTGGGCACCAGTGGACACACAATGATCGGCCTAGCAAAGAGAGGTGAAGACTCCAAGAACCACTGTGGATTGAATGCAGTAGACTAATGGAAATGAAATGTTTTGGTGCATGCAGTAGCCTGCATGGTAGCCTGCTCTTTTGCCTAGATTCTAGACAAGCCATTGATAAAGTAAAAGAGTAGAAATTAGCCAGTCAGTAAGCATTAGATATACAACATAAGCTAGAGAAGACATAGCCTTCCTATGTGTGTCAGGATTCTCCCCTAGGGAGCCTGCTCTTTCCACTGCCTCGGCCTCTGGGACTTCTCTGTCACCATTGAGCCTTACACCCAAGCCAGGACTGAACAGAGAAATATAAAGGCAATCAGCAGAGTAGACAGACAAATGTGAAAGACGGAGTCAACTGAGGATATTTCTGATACCAAGGAATGAACAGCTGGTGCAGCTGGATAGACCATGAGCCCCGGACTCTGACCAATGCATGCAGAAAAGCCAAGGAGAAGGAGCCCTCTGCACTGGTTGAATTGTGTCATTAGAGTTTTAGGCAAAGAATTGAGTGGTTGTTCTTTGAGAAGTGAGTGTACGTTCACCCAGAAGAGAAAGGTGCTGCCCATTCCCTTAGACCAGCAGTTCTCCACCTGTGGGTCACAACCCACGGGGGGTGGGGGTGGGGGTCAAATGACCCTTACACAAGGATCAAATGTTGGGTATCCTATATTCAGATATTTACATTACCATTCAAAACAGTAGTAAAATATAGTTATGAAGTAGCCACGAAACAGGAACGGTATTAAAGGGTCTCGGCATTAGAAATGTTGAAAACCACTGCCTTAGCCCCTTATTATAACCCCAGCCACTAGCCAGTGTCTGGATTCTGATGGTAAAGAGAAACAGGCCCATCCCTGACCCTCCTTCCTCCCTCCAGGGTAAGATGCTGTCCACGTCATGGCGATGTGGCCATCTACTCCCCTAGCAAAGTTCAGAAAGTCCTAAACTTCGATGTAGAGAAAAACAAAGAACCCCTTGTTGGAAACATGTTGATTAAATGCTGCTTGATGGGCTTTATCTGCTCTATTTTTGATTCCTGACTTTTCTGAGGTTTTCTGAGATGTAAATTAGAGTTTGTAAAAATGGGAGTTCTTGGCTCCTGAGCCTCGTTAAGAGGAGCACTGAAAGGAACTGTGGTTAAGCTGCTGGTTTTCCATCTCACAGAAGGCAATTCATCTCCACACAAGGGCACACTGTGACGGCGAGTTAATCAGATTCAGGCAGAGTTTAAAGGTAGGTTTGGCATTCGCAACAGTGACCAGGGAGCTGAAGCCCTGGAGGATACTGAGGCAGCATCAGAAAGCATATCCCCTGCCACTTCAGTCCAAAAGGTCATGTGACATTAACCTGGACTGAGAAAGGACACTGTTCAGTCTCATGGTTGAAATGGAAGCGGGGGTATGCTGCCTCGCATACGTTTAAATATTATTGTAGTGACATTGTTTTTCTGGGATGTTATGGCCATCCCTTCTTTTTTGCAGTAACCTAAAAGACTATCTTCTTTGTTTAAAACAAACAAACAAACAAACAAAAACAAAAAACAAAACAAAGAGCTCCCAGAGACCATGAGCCATTTCCACCTATCATCCAGGTACCATATTACCACCCTAGAAGCCTGAAACAACACATTTATTACTGTCTGTGGTGGCCCACAGATCCTGTAATCTTGTGAATACAGTGCTTGACACCTTTAGAAAAAGGACAACTGGCAAAAAGTTATTATCCCTTCTCCTCCCCTCACCCCAAAAGAAAGGTGATTTCAGAGAAAGAATGTGTGGCCAGGAAGATGAACAGTTATCAGCTGTGGTACGAGCAGGTCTAGCTGTCATGGTTCCCAGACTGGGATGTTACCTGCTAGGCTAAGTCACGTCATTCAGCATGAAGCTTCCTCTCTGTCATATGCTACTGTGGAAATTCTAGCCATCACTGGTATCAAAGCCGAAAGATTTTAAAGGAAACCAAAATTCATCCTAAAAAGACATATAAAAAAAAGTGAAGCTATTAAATTGAAGTAGTATGGGATTTTGTTGGAATAACACAGCTGTCACTGCAATGTGCAAATGTATGATAAATTACATGGCTGTATTTGGTAAACTCCTTCATTTGATAGAGTATGTCCTTTCTGGAAATGTGACTAGTCTCTCCCTCATTTAGACACATTTATTACTGTCTGCGGTGGCCCACGGAAGCCTGTGAGCTTCTGAATGCAGCCTTCGACACCCTTTATACACTCAGATGCAATGCATTGACCTTGCAGAGACCATGTGTGAATTATTGAGAAAATAATATTTTGTTGCCACGGGTTGAAAGATGTGTGATGAGCTGGGTGTGGACATTGGTGTGGACATTGGTATGGGAGAGGCAACAGATACCAACACAAACTCCTCAAACTCTCATGAACACGTTTTTAAACCATGCCTGTGTGTTCCTATAGCCTAAAATTGTTAAGCATGTGTTGGCAGGGACGGGGGGGGGGGGCGTGCTGCTCTTACACAGTTATCTTCTTCACAGATATCTAATTGGTAGCAGCCGCTAATCAAGGGTATTGTGAATCCTGCGGGGTAGCATTCATCCTGAAGTCTGGGAGAGCTGTTTGGGTGGTTTTCTTTCTTTTTCCTTTTTCCTTTTTTTTTTTTTAAGGGAAGCCATAAGTGTTAGGCAGCATAGGATAGAGTAAATTTCTACTAATTTATCTCAAGTTCATTTAAGTTGGCTTGAAATATCTGACTTGAATGTTTCTGTTGATCCAACTTCCTGGAACACTGTCAGCTTTTGTCAATGTTTTGAGCTGTTCTCACACAACCTGGGAGAAAATCTCCCCCCCCCCCCCCCCGCTCACTCCCTGATTATGGATCCTTGCTTCCGCATCCTGGAGCTTGAGTCCGTGTTCTGTCTTTAAGTCTTCAAGCTATCGTTCAGTGTTTGGGTCTGCTTAGCATTGTGCCTGATGCCAGCCATCTTCGAAAGTACTGTGTAGCTCTGGCCTCAAACGTAGCTCTGGCCTCAAATGCTCCCATCCATCAAGACAGGCATCACTCCCCAGGGGCTGCAGTATCTGAGGATGCCTCAGGCCTGAGGTGTGCTAACTCCTGTACTCTCCAAGCTCTGAACCCTGAAGCTTTTGGCTCTAGGTTGCAACTATGGGCCTCGAGCTCAGCCCACTGTTTGCAGGGAAGTCCCACCTTCTACCCAGAGAGTGTCGAGATGACCACTCATCCCAGGCAACTACCTCAGGGTCAGCCTTCAACCCCTTTAATCTGCTCATTGCCACGATGCCCTATTCTTCCTTGTCCCCCAACTGACCATCTATACACCATCTGTTGAACTCTAAGTCCCTACTCCATCACATATTTCCCCCCACAACTCCATCCCCTCCTCGAAGTTGGGGTTCCCCTTCCCCATTTTCCTCTATTAATTAAAAGCTTCCCCTCCCTGAGGGTACCTGCTCCTGTAGTCCTCACAAATGGAAGTTCTCTTTTCTCTCATACACTAACTACCTAGTGTTGGTGTGCTCGTGTCTTACTCGCTTCAAGGCAGATTGCACTCCCAAAGGTGAGCACAGCAGTGAACCCAGCCTACACAATCTCCTACAGTTCCTTCGCCTCACAGAAGGGAACTCTCCCTCAGCAAATGCACCTGTACCTGCCCCCTCTCTTCTGGTGAGGAAGAATCCCTCTTGGCTGAGGAGTGTGCTCAGTAGTGCTTCTTCATGGCTGCCAACAGTGGTTTAGCTCTGCTGTTTCCTCTTCCCTCTGGTTTCCCATTCCTCAGCCTATGCAAGATGGCTTCTGTCCCATTGCTGTGCCCAATATCATTTACTGAGGCCAACAGAGGTGTCTGTAGGACGTTTTCATGCATCCCTGCTCCTTGACCACAGTAGGGAAGGCATCGTATTGATTACTTCCCTCTTTGCTGTGGCTAACGGCTGAGAGAAAATAACTTAGGAAGGAAGTGTCTATTTCAGCTCACCTGGAGGGTACTGTCTATCATGCCCGGAAAAAATCCCGCTGTGGTGAGAGGGTGCAATAGCTGGTCTCATCACATCCATAGTTAGAAACAGAGAGAAATGCTGGGGCCCCGCTAGCTCATCCTTTTCCCATTTTTAATTTAGTCTAAACACCAGCCCATGGGATGGTGCTGCCCACATTCAGAATGAGTCTTCCCATCTCTGTAGACAAGCACACTTGCACACGTGCACAAATGCACACACACACACACACACACACACACACACACACACCACCCCAGTGGTCTAATCTAGGTGATTCCAATCTAGTCAAGGTGTAAAGAAAATAATCATGACAGGCATGAGAGACATGGTACTGAGGAGTCATGTATGGTTGTTAACTTGACTAGATCGGTGGATGCTTACAGAGTCAGCAGATTATCCAAGGCATGAGTGAGGATGCTTCCAGAGGAGGCTGCTGGTGTATGGGCGTGCAAAGTCAGTGATGAAGACCCACCCTGAAAAATGAGTGACATCACCTGATAGTCTGAGTGCCCTAGAAGCAGTCTCTCTGCTGAGCACTGGATCCTTGTTGAGCATCTTATCTCCCTCGATCACCTGCAAAGCCCACACACTCTGAAGTTACTGGCTTCTTACACACACACACACACACACACACACACACACACACACACACACAAACTCTGACGTTACTGGCTTCCTAGACACACACACACACACACACACACATACACATACACAGAGGCACACACACACACACACATACACACATACAGAGGCACACACACACACACACACACACACACACAAACTCTGACGTTACTGGCTTCCTAGACACACACACACACATACACATACACAGAGGCACACACACACACACACACACACACACAAACTCTGACGTTACTGGCTTCCTAGACACACACACATACACACATACACATACACAGAGGCACACACACACACACATACACACACACAGAGGCACACACACACACACACGCACGCATGCACATGCACACAGACACATAGACTCACTCTCTCTCTCTCTCTCTCTCTCTCTCTCTCTCTCTCTCTCTCTCTTTCTCTCTCTGAAGTTTCTGGCTTCCTAGACTGCACACTGACAACCGAGGATAGCCTACAGTCAACCATTGCAGGATTATTCAGAGTCAGTCTAATAAATCCTCTCTTAAAGTTATACACCTTTGCTAGTTCTGACTCTCTAGAGAACCCAGATTAGGAGAGTATATTTATAAGATAAGAAGAAAACAGATTAAAATAATATGCAAAGCAAAGGAGCCAGGAATCCCACAGAAAGTGCGATTTCACTTGCCGTACCAAACTCACATACAAATCTACAGAGTCCACTAGGCTTCAGAACGTCAGGACTGGTGGTGACCTAAGAATAAGAATAGTGGGGCAATATGTGGGGTCCCCTAACAAGTGGAGCAGGGGCTGTCTCAGTCTCCGTTTCCTGCCACTGGGTCTCCTTTCCTCTATCTGGCCTGCCTGGTCAGGCCTCAGTGGGAGAGGATCCCGTTGAAACTAGATGACCCAAGGTAGGGTGGTACCCAGGGGACTCCCCTTCTTTAAGGAGAAGGGAAAGGGGCAATGGGGGAGGGATTTGTAAGGGTGGGACTGGGAGGAGATGAGGGAGGGGACTGTGATCGGGATGTGAAGTGAGTAAGAAATAAATAAGATGTAAGAAGAGAATGTCGGGGTGAAACTCTGATCAGTGGCTGAGGGAGGGAGGAGTGCTTTCAACGGACCTGTGGACAGAATGAATGAGCTCAGCAAGCAGCTAGGAAAGGGCACACAACAGGGCTCTTTCAAAAAGACGAGATTAAAACTCTGGGCCTAGAGTCAAATACAGCTCAATGTGAACTCCAGTTCTACCACTTAAAAAGCCACAAGAGCTTGGAAGGATCCCTCTTTTCAATTTCGTTAAATACTGTAGTAATCGCTGCTTTGCAGGATTACAGCGAGGACTAAACCAGATGCCAGCGAGGTGTGTGGTACGTGGCTCATGCTCTGTACATGAGGGGCATTATCTTTCATGGAAAGGTGGTGAGAAATTAAGTATATTTTGATGTTGTCAGGAAGAAACTAAAGGAAAAGAATGAAGAGAAATATATGCATTCACATACACAGACATATAAATCAGAAAATGATAAGTCCCCACTAATTAATCACAATTAATTAAATAATCTTAATTAATTAGTGGTGTGAAGAGGCCAGACATTCACTAAAACCGATGGGCTCTGTGCTTTGATAAGTGCTGAAGCTTGGTTGACATTCTATTCGATTCCTAGGGGGGACAGAGGGGGATCTGTGAGAGGTAGAGCCTGTGAGGGAGACCTAGGTCACCAGGAACGCTCCCTGAAGGAAATGGTTGGGACCCCAGCCCATCCACACCTCATCTCTCACAACCCCTCTCTTCTCTTCTTGACTGTGACAGATACCTCAGCTCTGCCACAAACTCCCACCACAATGTCCTGCTTCACTACAAGCCAAAAAAGTGGCCAGGGACCTCTAAACCTGAAAACATAGAAAGCATTCCACTTCTCAAGATGGCCATCCTACTTATTTGGCTATAGTAACTAGACACTGATTAACATAGAGTTAACGGTAACAGTCTCTCCAGTCTCTCTCGGTAACAGTCTCTCCAGTCTCTCTCTCTCTCTCTCTCTCTCTCTCTCTCTCTCTCTCTCTCTCTCCCTCTCTCTCTCTCTCTCTCGGTAAAAGGCGTGTGAAGAAAAAACTTGTGACAGAACATGTGCTGAGACAAGAGAAGGACCTGGGTAGGGTGGAGCGATTGCTAAAAGGAACAGAGTACATGAGTGTCACCAAGGCCCTCACTAACATGGATAAATCTGAGTGAGCAACTGCCCTTGCCTGCCTGTGTCTTGTGGGCCTGAGAGGACCCATGCTCTGCCTAGCTCCCATCACCAAAGTGTTAGCAGCAGTGGAACCTGTTATCACCCTTGTTTACCACCCAGCCTGATTTGTGGGGCATAGAAACTCACGAAATATCTGTCAAAAGAACGAATCAACCAGCGAATATGCGAGGCAATGTTACAAAGGCTCTATGACGCATGCGTGGTTGAGCAAAGCAAAGGAATAATCAGGATGCTTGAGAAAGAAGGGAGTGTGTAGACAATCATGGGGGTTGCATAAACAAATCAGACTAGATTGGGAGTGAAGAGAAGCCACAGGACATCTGCCACCTTAACAGAGTGGCAACTCATCGTTTTGTGAGTCCAGAGATCATTTGGTGGCTTGGGATGGATTCCAAGCAAGCACAGGGAGGGTCCTGCTCATCTCCCAGTCCCTTCATATTTACCTCACAAAATAAAACATACACACGCAAGCAAACAAACAACATAAACAAGACATGGAGAGCACCTTATCCTGGACGCTGTAGTATGTCAGTGTCTCCCACAGTACACCCCTGTCCATATTTCACTTGCAAATGTCCTTTGCAATGAGTCATTGGTCTAGTTTGGCATCTCTGGACTTTGTGACATCATCAATGTTGCATCCTCATCAGGACTCTTCCCAGTTATCCCGTTATTGCCCTGCGACGTGGAGATCCTGCAGTTTTCAGACAGCAGGACTGGCCCTCTCACGTGTCCCAGTCACTTGCAGATGATAAACATTTTGGAGTGGGCCAATTCAGAGCCCTGAATCTGGGCCTGGCTGGTAGCTGAGCTGCTCCATGCTCTGGCTGTCCTTTATCCACACCACCACACCTCCAGCACTGCTCTGGCTAGGCCACTCAATGCTGCAATCAGCAGGAGACAGGGTCAGCAATCTCGTTCTCAGGCCCTTGGCCTCCAGAACCAGCTCCAGTGTGCTGCCCAGTCAAGATGCAGAAGCCACTCTCCCAAGTGCTGCAGCCTGCAAGGAACCAGGCCAGCTCTCCTGGTCTCATAACCTCGGGGCTGCCTTCACCATCAGAGCCAGCTCCATTGTGTGGTCCAGGACCCACTCTCTGGAGTGCTATAGCCAGTGAGGGGGCAGGGCTAGCTCTTCCACTCTCATGACTCCAGAGCCAACTGTCCTGGCTACCACAAGGGGAGGGAGGGGAGGGGGAAATGGAGGACACCACTTCAGCACCCATACCATCTGACAGCAAACCAGTGGCAGGGCCAGCTCTCCCATGCTTTCTTCCTCAGGGCCAGCTGCATCCCTCCACAAGAGTCAGCCCTACTGTGCTGCCCAGGCAAGGTGCAGGGCCCTCTCTTCTGAGTGTTGCAGCTGGTAAGGGCCACTCTCATGAATCTAGGACTGCTTCTCATGATTCTCATGATTCTAGGACTGCTGTCATAGGTGACGAGGGGTAAAGGGGCATCACCCCCATACCCACACCACCACAGGACAGATGAGTTGTCCTTGGAGCTGACTTGCCCAGGAATCCCTCCACCAAGGCTAGCCCTACTGTGCTGTCCAGGAGAGGTACAGAGCCTATTCTCCCAAGGGCTGCAGTTGCTCCATCAGGACAGGGATAATTCTCTGGAGTTCATGGTCCTCAGTGACATCTCAGGCTGGGTCCTCACTATGGCTCCAGGTGAGTGGCAGGACTGGCCACTCACAGCAGGCGGCTCCTCTCTACCCTTGAGTCTCCAGTTCTACCTCTCCTCATAATGACTAAGCTGTTCCACCTCTCTTTCTTTCCCATCTGACCACCACACACTCACACTGCAGTGGTAGCTCCCACTGCAGGCTGGCCACACAGCGGAGGGCCCATGGGTGACATCCTTCGTCTGCACTGTACGCTGTGGCAGTAAGTGGATGTCTGTGGCGTCCCTGTGGTGCACACTGGAGCACGTCTGTGGGCTGCATCGCAGTCAGTCCGCAGGCCGCTGTCTGTCTTCCTCCTCCTGTGCTGCACTGCCTGGATTGGATTTGACTGATTTGGTTTGATTTGGTTTTTATGAGTCCTAGGCAGAAGACAGCTTTGACCACCAAGCCAGGCATCAAGCTAGGATGGACCAAGCAGTAGTACCTGCTCTGCCCCTGACTGATACAACAACATCACAAGCAAGGTGTCTCTTTGCCCATTGCCGGCGGTGGGGAGGTACACATTTGCTTTTAATCTTGAAACTTCAAAATTTGAAGGCTTACTGGAAATACGATATACGTAAGGGACCGTGAAGTTGAAAAGACATCAAGACAAACGCTGGTGCAGAATAGAGCTGGATTCCAAGAAACCGTGTGACCAGAGCAGTTTAATTGCTTCTGTGGTTAGAGGGCCATGAAGCTGACCAAAACGAAGCCAGATTCTCCCTGGTCGCAGAGATGTATGTGTGCATGGGGACTATATCCACCCACAGATGGGTATCTGTTGACATAGTTGAAAGATAAGTGGGAGCTCCCTAATTCCTTCCACTTATCCGCACCATTAAGCCAGCAGTGTCAATCAAAAGCAACATTATGAAAATCTGTCCAATTTATGTTCCAAGCGACGGTGCCAAATGCTAAAGAAAATAGATTAGCAATTAATTTAGCAGTAGGGACCGTACCCGATGACGGGTTGCCTCAAATTTTCAGTTCAATAACTGCTTCCTTGAAAGAACTGTTAAATAGGAGAGCATGCATTTCCCAACTAGAAGCTTCATAAAAACCTCACCAAGAACATGCATCTGGGCTGAATTTTTCCCAGTCACTGGAGTGTCCGCCAATTGGCCAGCATTACTTTGCTGTGGCTAAGTTTTTTCATGCGCATGGTGTGCACAATGGCGGCTGTTCTCCTTAGAGTGTGCCTGCATCCTTAAACGAAACGATACTTGTAATATCCCCAGCACAATGTGACCGTGTCCCGGCACACAGTAAAGACGCAAGAAATCTCAGGCCTGGCTGCAGTTATCTGTGATGATGAGGAAGCCCTGGGCTTGCTAGTTTACCTTCTTATGTCCGTTCATTAGCATGAACTGCTAAAGGCTGAATGAGGGGCCTATATCCACTGAAACCTAACTTCAACATGGCAGACTTTGGAGGTCAGGCCTTTGAGGGATGAAAACTCATGCAAAAGAGCCCTCTCCACACATGAGGTCAGCACCCTAACCAAAAGGACCTGTGGCACCATTGCCTCTTCTGCTATAAGACAATACAGAAAATAAATAAATAAATAAATAAATAAATAAATAAATAAATAAATGCCACTGGAAACCAGAAAGCAGACCTTAGGTGATGTTTCATTCTGTGACACAGTGGCTTGGGATTGTCCAGACTGCAGAGCTGTGAGGAATAACCGTCTGCTGCTTGGAGCCACACAGTCTGTGATTCTGTGACACAGTAGTCCAGATGAGCCGAGACAAGAAGAACAGTTCAAAAGTAATCAGAGACTTTAACTTCAGGACAAGCCCCAAGTCATACACAATTGTGGAAGCAAAGTATAAAAAGGAACTCGTTTATAAAAGCCCTAAGAATGAAAATGTGTCCTTTTGCTAGGGGGTGTCTGTGCCATAGACTTGGCAGCCTAATAACAACAATACAATTTCTTTATAATTGGGCGGGGGTGTGGAAGTTCTTTGAAGACACTCTGGGGAAAGTGTGGTAATAACAGCTCTCCTCCCTACAGTGTGCCTGGATCGTTAAATGAGATGATACTTGTAAAATCCTTAGCACAGGACTGCAACCTGGCATATAGTATACACTCAAGAAATTGCAGGTCTGGCTATCGTTATCTGTGGCAACCAAGCAAACCCTGGGCTCTCTGTTGACTGCCTCGCCTTGTGTGTGTGTGTGTGCGCGCGCGCACGTGTGTGTGTGTGTGTGCTTATGTGTACGTGCATGTGTGTATTCATATATGCACAGGCATGTGTGCTCGAGTGTGTGCTTGAGTGTGTGCTTATGCTTTCATGCACATATATGTGCACGTGTACATGTGCATGTACATGTGTGTTCTTGTGTGTGTGCACATATATATGTGCATGTGTGTATGCATGTGCATGTGTGTGCATGCACGTGTGCTTATGTGTACGCACATGTGTGTGTTCACATATTCATGTGCATGTGTGCTTCTGTAATTGTGTGCTTATGCGTGTGTGCCCATATATGTGTGCATGTGCATGTGTGTCTGTGTATGTTCTACTCTTCCTGAGTAATTGTCTTTTGCTGTTGTTACCATTGCCCACAGCATTTGGACTCCAGATTCTTTAGCCTTTAAACACTGATTTGAACTCACCTACAACCAAATAAAGAAGTACCAGCCAGCTTGGTTTGAGCTGTGTTACCGTTCACAGAGAGATCTTGGGAAACAGCAGTGGAAACTTGAACCCCAAGGAGACTGAGATTTCAGCCTCCGTGGAGTTTAATCATCTCTACTGACTCGGTGTATGATCCTCTTTACTTGAGAACTTGGCCACTAAACTGTGTGACATTCTTCAGCCAGGCAATCTAAAGAGAAGGATACCCTTAGACACATACTGTATCTACGAACACAGAACCCATCGTTGCTCTTCCTGTGCTGTAGAGAGATCAACTCCACAGGACACCCTACATTAATTGGCATCACTCTTCCTTTAAAATATAAAGAAACAAAAAGGTTCATCATAAATTGGAGAAAAACTAAGAATTAGGGAAAGGAGAATCAATCCAGGGCTGTTAGGTTTAATATGCTTTTCCTCCCAGGACTGCATTGCAATCTAGTCAGTCATCTTTGTGAGTTATTGATAGGATGAAAATGGAACCTGGCTACAAAGGCTATCGGTTATCAGAGGGGCCTTCTACGATAAGATAAAGCCATTAGCATCTCCTGATGAAATCCTAGTGGCTTTGTAAGAAGAGAGAGACCAGACAGACAGATGCATGTACCACCTTGTCTCCTGACAGATGTCCTGAGCCACCTCAGGTCTTTGCTAGCAAGAAGAGCAACACTACATGATGTCTTCAATCCCCTATAAGCCAAAAGTTCATTCTCTCTGTCTCTCTGTCTCCATCTGTCTGTCTGTCCTCCTCCTCTCCTCACTTTTCTCTCTCCCCTTCACATCCTCTCTCCCTCCTTCTCCTTCCCCCTCCCTCTCTTCCGGTCCCTACTTGCTTGTGTAGGGAACCTCAGAGTTGATTCAGACCCCCAAGACCAAGTTCTCAGCACAAAGGAGACTTATTTGCCCCAGTGGGACAGAGGGAAGGGAATAAGAGGAAATAGGGAGAGGAAGGAGGAGAAGGGGACAAGGGAGAGGGGAAGGGGAATTTGTCCTTGAGGACAATTGACTCTGGAGAGACAGATGTGGCCCATAGGCAAATGACAGTTTATAAAGGGAAAGGGGGAAGCCCCGTGTTAGGATAAGGTGCTTAATTTTAATTGGACATGTTAATCAGGTGGGCCAAAGGGGGCTTTTGATTGCTGGACTTCAATGATTTAATAGCTGGATGTAACTTTAATTTTTTTTCAAATGCCTATTTTTAATGATGGTTCTTTAATATCCCTTGTAGCTCATCATCCACCAGAGGTAGTGGGAATAAAAGGATACAGATGGGTTGGGGTGGGGGGAGATCTGTTTAGAAAAGGTTCTTTGGAACAACTCCTGTCTGTGTTGTCTAGAAATTGGCAGTTCAGTTCACAGGTCAGCAGCAGCAGCTCAATCCACTCACAAACACTTCACAGATACACCAGCAGTCCAGTTCGGTAGAGTGGGGACAGCAAACAGGAATCAGCAGCAGTGGCACTACCTAGCAGAGACAGACAGGCCTTGGCCTGGCTCTAGTCAGCAGGAGGGACCAGGAGGAACACCATAAGAATTTCTCAGCTGTGCCTCAGGGAAGTGAAGATCATCCAAGAGGTGAGACTCAAAGGCATTGCACAGTTAGCTCTATAAGCAAGTCTAGCTTAGCCTTGGTCACTATCCATTGAGTTCTATTTATATCCCTTCAAACATCATGTGTCCTCCACAGGTCTTGCCTCAGCCCATGTGTCTGTCTCAGCTGACATCACTCTGCCAATCAGTCTGCAGAAGCAGAAGTGGCAAGAAAGGGCAGCACACCACCAGAAGGTTTTTGGTGCATTTCTCTATCCTGTCAAATGCAGCTCACCCACTCAATGCAAGGGAAACCAATACATGTGTGTCCTTAGCAAAAAATCTTTCATCATGTGTCCTTTCACATGCTTGCTTTAGTAGAACGTCCTTTCTCCTGTGTCTGCTTCAGCTAAATAAATGTTCCTTCACACGTTTTCCCCAGCAAACACCATCCAACCAACTTCCCAAAGAAAGTTTCCACTTGAGTTGGACCTTGGCAGTCAGCCTCAGGAGGAGGAAGTGGCCAAATAAGGGAATAGAACTTGGTTGCCAGCTTTAGGAATGTAGTGTAACAATTTTTATCAAGACAGAGGGAATCCTGAAGAAGGGCAAGGCTGCCAAAGCCATGCCTGGGAGCTGGCTAGAGTCCCTTCAACCTGTATGAAGTGTTTCATTATAGTTATAAAAACAACAACAACAACAACAAAACAAAGGGACTCTTCAAGGGACTGAGGGAGAAGCAAAGTTGAAGTAAAAAAAAAATGGAGACCAGGGAAGTGATACATTTTTAAAGGAAGGAGAAAGAAAATACTGGGGACAATCAACAATGTTCTAATGTAAGTTCACCAAAAAAAAAAAAAAAAAAGAGTTGTCAGGTTTTTTAGTTCATACTGAAGAGGCCATATAGTACCAATCACCACAGAAGATAATAGAGTCACAGCGCTTCAACACGTCAAAAATGAAAAGTCCCAATAGTTTGGGAAAACCCAGTTTAGTCACATAAGAATAAAAGAATCAGCTTAACTGTAGCTCTGAGCCTTACTGTTAGAAACCTCGGGAAACTTTCCCTACCAAGTGCCAGAAGAGGATGACTTCTAGATGCAGAAAAATTCTAATCGAGAATAAAAGTGAAGCATAGATTTCTCAGACGAGGCAGACTTTCCCTTCCAGCCACCATTGCTACAAAAAGTAGTTTCAGAAAGAAACAGCCTGATGATGGAGCTGGGTCTAACACAGCAAAGCAGGGAGTGCACTCTTGACTCTGCATCCAAGTCTCTATTTCCACAATAATTTGAAAGAAAATATGTCCATCCAAAATCTCAATGTCATAAAACCAGGCAGGCACTGCAATGTTAGATTTTATTTTTTAATCTTTCTGCTGTGATCACAAACTGTCAGCCATATTTCAGCCAAGGCACGTTTAGTCACGTCTCTATCCTGAGCTCTGTAGGCTAGAAGGCAGCTGGTGAAATGAAATGTCAAGGTCACACTCCTATCTGGGGGCTCCCCCTGTCTCGGGGTTTCCTGCACCCGGGGTTATGGACACTTCCCTGCATCTTCAGGGTTGGTGATGATAAAGCTGTTTCCGCACCATCCCCTTTCTAACTTTTTGCCACTCGGTAATGTTCTCAACTTTAAAAACCCTGTGTCATTAGAGTGCACAATCTTGATGCGTTCTCCTACCTCAAGTTTTTATTGGCAAAGTTTTTATTGCTGGGTAAGGTGACAGGGTTTCTCGTATTGACATCTTTGGAGGACTATCACTTTGCCCTACAAACTTGTTGATACGTGTAGGTAAAAATGGAAATATTATCTTGGCCTGGGAACCAGCCTTTCAAGTTGTTCACATTTATTATCAGCGTACTCAGTGACAACCAGGGCTTTCCATGAAGCCATCTATGATTTTCATGGCATCAAAGGGTCACATTCCAGTCCCTTTAACTTATACCTAGAGAGTTTAGTTCACCTTGCACTTACCTATGCCCAAGCCCTTGTTCTAGCAGAGAAAGGATAAATAGGCTGTGTCTATGCCAAAGACCCAGATCATGGAAGAGGTCATGGGGATTGGAGGGTAGGAAGTGTTGTGTCTTATAAAAAAGAGCCCAGATATGCTCTATAGAGGGCAGTATGGTGAGGTGGGAGGGGACCTGCTGAGGCATACTTTCCTCTGAGGTATGAGCTGTGATGGGTATAGTGTACAATAGAGTTTATTTAGGGCCTGGGAAGGGGAGTTGAGAAGGGAGTAGAGACAGAGAGAGAGAGAGAGAGAGAGAGAGAGAGAGAGAGAGAGAGAGAGAGAGAGAGAGAGAGAGGAAGAAGGAAGAAGAGGAGGAGGAGGAGGAAGAGGAGGAGGAAAAGGAGGAGGAAGGAGGAGGAGGAAGAGTAGGAGGAGGAAAAGGAGGAGGAGGAGGAAGAGGAGGAGGAGGAAGAGTAGGAAGAGGAGGAGGAAAAGGAGGAGGAAGGAGGAGGAGGAAGAGTAGGAGGAGGAAAAAGAGGAGGAAGAGGAGGAGGAGGAAGAGTAGGAGGAAGAAGAGGAGGAAGAGGAGGAGGAAGAAGAGGAAGAGGAGGATAAGCAGGGGAGCAGAGGCCAGCCAGGAACATGTGGAAAGAGAACGGAGAGATGGGAGAGGAGAGAGGGAAAAAGGGGTTAGGGAGAGAAAAGAGGCAGAGAGAAGGTGGTAGAGAGAGAGAGCAGGGGCCAAACAGTCCCTTTTCTACTTAGCCAGGTCTACCTGGCTGCTGCCTGCTGGAAGGAGTCTAGAAGGAATGCCAACAGGAAGGCTAGATTTTATGTTACTTTATTTTAGAAACCAAGTTTTTGCTAATCATAAAGTGAGTACATGCTCATTGTAGAAAACTGGGGGGGGGGGTGTTTTTTCTTTCTTTTTCTTTTTAAGAAACCTGCATGTGACTTTCAGTTTCTCCTGCTTCCCCATTCAGATCACATTGTCATCTGTTGTAACAATAGATCCGCCCTTCTAATACTTTCAGACATGAGATCATCTATACAGACTTATATAGATTAATAATACTATTAGTCTCCCCGCAGATGTATGCTAAAATGTGAGAGCAAGCCTGCCTGCGTACTCCAGAGCTGAACCCCTAGAATAGCAAGCAGAAATCCTCCAATGTGAACCACAGCAAGCCTTTGCAACAACAATAAACACCACACTCTGAGTGTTCCTAATCCTGGTGTGAATTCATCAGAGCATTGACTTTATCCAACCACCTATAGGGCACTGAAGCTGAGAACACAATACCTCACAGTATGGTACCTGTTGGGTACTTTGAAGGTGACTCAGAACAAAGTCTTTCTGATTCCACCCTCCCCCTGCTCTCTGCCCTTCTTTCTATTCCAAACTAATTTATAAAAGCCAGAATTCCTCCTCTCCGATACAAGCCATCAAGCCTGGGCAAGGCACTCTCTGACCTTGTCCTTTCTCTATTCAGTGCCTTCACGTGACAGGAGGGCCTGTCCCATACAGGAGAGAAATGAATTTTACACAGAGGACCCAAGAAGGCTCTGAACAGGCAGGCCCTTTGGGGCATCCCCACCTCCAGCCAATGATCCATGCCTTTTTCTCACTCACATTTCTACATGGCTATCCATCCCCACTAAACCTAAATTTAGCTTTAGACATTTCCCTGGGCCTTTGCATCTTCTTGGCCCAAAGCCACATAATGTCACATAAAACTCAGAGTAAACAAATTTGCTGTCTTTTCACTGATTAGTCTGCCTTTAGATATGAAGGTATCATCTGATACCCCTAAGATGATAAGGAGCTGTACCCTTTGCTCATCCCCTTGGGGCCAAGATTATTAACTCCCCCACTTATAAATGAGCCGGCTGAGACCCCGTCTGTGTACCTCATCAAGGTCACTCAAGTAGGAAAATGCAGGGCTCGGGCTTCAGATGTTTTTCTCCAGCACCCTTGAGGCCCTGGGGTGTCTTGTTCTTTCTAGAGATGATTCTGTAGGAATTCATTCTAGAGTATTCGTGGAAAGCTCTTTAATGGTGTTGAGTTAGTAACATCAGGCAACGTTTTGAGTCTACACTGTAGGCTACACGATGCTCCAGAGGCTTATTTAATCCTCTCAACTGCTTTGTGAGGAAGCATTTATTAGATGGAGAAGTGGAAGATTAGGGAAAATCACTCCATAACTTTCCCTCGGTCACACAAGAAACAGAGCAAGGACTTCACCCTGAATCCATCATAGACCTAAGCCTGCTCTCCTGGGCAATGGCTTCTTTGCTGATCTCAGATCTGCTCAGCAACTTATGTACATGCATGAAGCTGTAAGAGACCCAGTGGCCGATTGCTACAGAATTAGAAAGCAAAACCTAACAGCTTGCACTGGTACACAAAAGGAGAGAACGGAAAAGCCTTTACATTATATTTTGGGACCTCGTCATGATTTTATGGGAAGAAACAAATGGAACTTCCAAGAGGGCTAATGAAATATAAAGTCATCCTGTGGCACAGGAAAGAGCAGCCACACGGGTGCTCAGCCAAGGAGCAAAGCTATTGGGACCCAGGCGAGACAGTAAAGCATCCAAGTGTGGGCTCAGAGAGCTGGAGTATGCATCCCATGAGAGTCCAGAAAAATGAAGAACTCAGCCCAGAAGAAGATGAAAACAGTCAACAAAGAGCAGAGGCACAGTATTTAGATCACCGGTTACTTTGTTTAAATCGAATTCACTGCACAAAGGTGATGTTGGATCAAGCATTCACCCTTCTCCAGGCTGGCCTGGAACTTACTATGTAGCTCAGGCTGGCCTGGAACTTACTATGTAGCTCAGGCTGCCCTGGAACTACTATGTAGGTCAGGCTGCCCTGGAACTTACTATGTAGCTCAGGCTGCCCTGGAACTACTATGTAGGTCAGGCTGCCCTGGAATTTACTATGTAGCTCAGGCTGGCCTCAGACTTTCAGTCCTCTTTCCTTAGCTTCCCAGATGCTGAGATTTACAGGTGTGAGCACTATGAACAGGTTCAGCATATGTATAAGGGATTGTAGGGTGGAGCATGGTTGGTAGAGCTGAAGGAGGGCTGCACAAAGCTGTTCAAATTGGGGATTGTAGTTGGCAGTCTCTTCCTTAGTAGACTATTCATTCATCCATAGAATCCACGATCAGTCTTCAGAAGGACATAAAGCAGACAGACAATTTTGTAGAGTGGGGTGTGGAGGAGATCAAGAGTTTACTGGCCTTAGGTTTATTTTTAAATTACACCTCTATGGTTCTCTTAAAGGTCACCAGCCACGAGAGCTGAGACACAAGGGATGGAGTTAGGACATCAGAAATAGAAAAGCAAAGGAGACAAGAAAACAGCCATGAGTGGCTTCATTTCTATCAACCCCAGGCTTGCTCTCTGCTGGATTTGTTCAGCATTTCGGCAACTAAATTTCTACCCAATGGTGACCCAACTGATTATTACCTTGTTGATATATTTCTACGTATGATGCAAGAAAAATGTCCCTTTTGAAGAATGTCAGTCACAAATAGAACACCTTGTGTGTTCCCCAACAATTCCAGGCTGTTGGGAGCAGAAACCTTAGAAAAGGTGGGTGGTCACTAGAGCATTGCTAAGCAAGCAAAAGCCTTCGGAATCCCTAGGATCTAGACTCTGGCTAGTCTTTTAACCTTGTAATGTAGACATTTTATTGGGTTTTATGTTTGTCTACTGTGAGTGGCTAAAAAATTAAAAGTTAACAGAGTCCCTAACTTAAAGGCAATAATTTGCATGCTCTATCTTCTGTGTTTGATAGTGAGCTAAGTTTCATTGCATTGACAGTGAAATAAGTCCCACATGTACATATGGATGCATACACACCCAGAATGCCTTTCACATTAGAACCACATGTGGCTGCATTCTGCCTGGTAAGTGACGACATATTTGTAGCAATCGTCTGGCTGGCAGTGCAGCCTCTATTGCTTTGTCGGGTGCATATTTCCTTTGTTCAAAATATGCCACACATTTCTGCTTACAGCATGGAACTTGGACTCCATGAAAAAAACAGAACCAAACCGTGCAAATGTTTAGACCACATGACCTGAGGCCACGCCGAAAGATATTTCCATTAGAACTGCTTTTGACTCCTTTTTTTTTTTTTTTTTTTTTTTTGGTGTGGCTTTAGCATCACAGCTTGCCACTGTGTAATTAGCCCCGTAGTCCATTCTAATCAGTCTCTTTGTCTGGGCTGAGGACGGTGAATTGCCTCAAGTGTAGCTCTAATTCCAGCTACATTGTATGTCAGGAAGCCATTGCTGTGGTCTTAGGTCATGACAGACAGCAAAGAAAAGAACGCCAGGAAAAGTGGAGCTCAAATTTGATGGCAACATCATTGCCTCTCTCGGTTTATTGGCTGCAAACGAAATGAGCACTAATGTAATAGGGAAGATTAAACTGTGTGTGTAAAGCATTCTAGTCTTTGGCATGAGAGGCGATCAGCAGAAGGGACTAAGTTAGACACCTTTGCTTTATACCTTCAAGGACTTACCTTTATTAGAAAACTCATCACACTAATGTGCTCTTGCTCTGTTTACTTCCCTGTCACTTCATGCAAATGGGCTCGGTGTCTATACTCGAGCACACAAATCAATGAACTTTGTTGGATTGCAGTGTGTAGAATGCTTGCCTTTGGCCATCAGCCCAACCAGTGGTTATGCTGACACCAAACTCCATCTGTTTCCAAAAGGCTAGCTCTTTTCCTTGGCCATATTTTCTATTTTTTCCTCTTTATTGGTACAATATAAACCTGAACCAGTGTTTTAAAAGTGTACCTAGACATGATTGTACCTTTAGGTCTCTCAAATTGATGACTGAAGTCCATGCCCTGGGCCAGTTTTCCTGGTACTCATAATAGCACTCTGCAGTCTGCTATGGCTGACTAGTTTTATGGTTTGAGTGTGAAGTGTGCCCCATGGATCCACAGGCTTGGACAGTTGATCTCTGAAGCAGTATTTGAAAGGTTGTGGAACCCTTAAGACAGAGGTTCTTAACCTGTGGGTCGTAACCCCTTTGGGGTTAACATAACAAATATCCTGCATATCAGATATTTACATTATGATTCATAACTAGCAAAATTACAAGTATGAAGTAACGACTAAATAATTTTATGATTGGGGGCATCACTGCAACATGAGGGACTGTATTAAGGGGCTGCAGCATTTGAAAGGTTGAGAACCACTGCCTTAGAAGGTGGAACCTAGCTAAAAGAAGTAGGTCACTGGGTTTATGCCCTGCTTTCCTTCAATAGGGATATTAGCTTCTTGACTTTGGATACATTGTGACTAGCTGACCTTCCCCTACTGCCTTGTCTGAATGATAGAATGTATCTTCTTGAATTGCAGACCAAAATAATCCCTTTCTTCCTTAAATTGATTGTTGCCAGGAATTTTGTCACAGCAACACAATAACGAAGACCTGCATATTGTGACAACCCTGGCATCAAAAGACTGAAGTAAAACAGACTCCTCCTTGGTCCATTCTGGGGGAAAACATGGAGACAAAACTCAGATACTCTACCGTTGTGGGTTGTTGTTTGTATTTTCTGCTCCTTCCAGAGGGGTGCACTACTCGGGTGACATCAGGTGAAATCTTAATTGGTCAGAAGGTTAGAGCCTGTGATTGGGGAGTGGAAGGAAAAGGTGGAGCTGAAAGTTTTAGAGAGGAAGAAGAAAGACAGAGACAGAGGGACAGTTGGAAGAAGAAAGACAGAGACAGAGGTTGGAAGAAGATGAACCAGAAGCATGTGGCCCTAGGAGCCATAAGGAACCAGGGACTTCATAGTTGGGCAACAGAGCAGTGTAGGGTACATTTGCCCAGGCTAGGTGTGCAGCTTGTATTTATACCAACTGAGTTTTGTGTCCTTTGCAGGGCATGTTGGGGTTGGAGATTTACCGTTATAAATGTGGCTGGTGTATTACAAGTCTCTAGTGTTACCATTTTATGGGGCCAAGGGAATCTGAGCTAGCTGTAGCTGGCTTTCTGCACGCTAGCCACAGGGGGTGTATGGCCTAGGATGTGCAAGCAGCTTGGCAGCAAGCTGGCCTCTGGAACCAGGGCAAAATGGCCACTTGAGACCCCCGATTAGTCAGACTTAGCTTTAGTGTGGTTCATTTTTCCAAAACTACACACTACACTCGACAGAGGCAAGGAAACATCTTGGGCAGAAATGAACAAGGACTCTTTGAATCTATGAGGTATCATATTTAAAAGCTGATGGGAAAACCAAATTCCATGCAAGGGAAGGAGTCTTAGAATCATTAACATGCTTACTCTCTGTTCTTAACCAAATTCACAACTTTGCAACACTTCCCCAAAGCAATGTGGTATACAAGAGTCACTCAGAGAGGATGAAGGCTTCTGAGCTTAATGGACGAGAGGTTCCACTCTAATATCCTGAAATACCAATAGAGAAGGAAATCTCATAACAGGTGAGAGCTCCAGAATTTCTGGTGTTGAGGCAGATATGAGAAAAGGCGTGACTGAGACAACATAAGATTCTGATTGTGCCAATCAAACCCATTCTTCGCCATCAGCATGCAATCCATCAAAACCCAAATGTGTGTGTGAGTGCGTGTGTGTGAGTGTGTGTGTGTGTGTGCGCGCGCACGTGTGTGTTTATGTGAGTGAGTGTGTATTCTCTCTAAGGAGAAGACTTTTAAATAGCATTCTTGGATCACATGTTTTTCACTAATTTTGGACAAAGACTTGTGCCTTTTAAAAATAATAACAATACGTACGGTGTCAGTGATGCACTCACACTCCTGCAGGGACATAGAGATAGAAGCAGAACCTATGTAACTGATGCTACTACTGACGTCTCAGTTTGTGAATGGAAGGAAACTGGGAAAATAGAAGATGTCTCCAATTAACATATGAATACCTGAAATATTTTGAAATACAAATGCTCCTAGTTTTTTTTTTTTATAAATTATAATACCTTCGTAGTTTCTATTCAGTCAGTCATGAGCTCTTTAATTGCCTCTGACAGAAGGGAAGTTGTGTTCTCAAAATGTAATTCTGAGAGGACTGCAGAGTGTGGCAAGATGCCAGCAAGGCAAGATGATTGGTTTCCCAGTAACCAGCAGCAGCTCAAGAATGTACATGAACAACTCAGCTTCCTCAGGCTGGTCACTTATGTTATAGCTTGAATGTGAAATGTCCCCACAGGCTCATGCATTGGGATGTCAAGCTGGCAAGGGGTGGACTTAGGACAGCTAATCTACATTGTCAGTTTCAGCTAGGAAATTGGTCAGGTGCATCTCTGGGGGCATCGGCAAAGGCATTTTCAGAGAAAATTAACTGAAGGGAGAAAACCCACCATGAATATGGACAGTACCAGCCCCTGGGCTTCGGGCAAAGAGAGAATGTCAGCCAATCAACACCATTCCTCTCCTTCCTGCCTCACCTCTGCCATGTGTTACTCTTACTAGCCCTGACTCTGCCCAAGTGCATGGGAGCAAGTGACCATGGACCAAGCCCTGTAATACCATGAGCCATGAACTGAAATAAGCCTTTCCCCATCTACTTCTCTCTGGTATTTTGTCACAGAGACACAGGCAGTAAGTAGCATACAAGGTCTCAGCTACAACTCTACACTTGTGTGTTCAGAAGCAATCTTGGCAAGAGAGGTCCTCAGCCAAGTCAATCATCCTACTTTCCACATTTGATGTCATGGGTTCTTGTGTTCTGGGAGCTATTTCTAAGAGTCTATCTAAAACTCAGCTGTAAAAACATTCAAAGCAGTAAACTTATTCTATCATCATCAGTGATAAAAGTCTAGAGCAGGATAACTCTAGAGAACATTTTAGAAAGAGTTTCTAAAACTACTCCAAAAGTATAAAAGGAATTAACTGTTCAACTCATCTGAAACCACTCCTAACCCCTGAAAAAATGAAGAAAAAAAAAAGCAAGAACACTGCTGAGCTATTTTGACAAGGACAACATCACCCTGATACTAAAACCAGGCAAAGACACAACAAAAAGAAAATGAACTACGTGGTAAGATTTGTTGGTGAATAAAGAAGTCGACAAATTCCAACACTTGCAAACAGAATCCCACAGCACTTTAAATGGTCACACATAATAATCGAGCAGGATTCATCCCAAAGAAGTCAGAAATATTTAACACTTGTAAATCAATAAATGCAATATGTGTCCCTGGTCGAATGGAGAATCAAAGCTAAATGATCATCTCTAATAGATACAGAGGACCCATGGCAAAATTCAACAGTCTTTCATATTTAAAAAACACGCTTAAGTTATGCATGGAAAGACAATACCTGAGAATACTAAAAGCTAGGTGGGAAAAATTCAGACAACACCACACTGAACAAGGAAATGCTAAAATCATTTCCTCTAAGACCTGTATAAGATAAGGATGTCCACAGTCACTGTTCTCATTCAATATAATATTAAATGTCTCCCTTACGGGAGAAGAAATGAATTAATCAGAATTGGAAAGGAAACACAATTATCCCAGTTTCGATTTGACATCATTTTAGAAAGAGACAAAGTAAATACTCCAACAAAAGGTCTTACAACAGGTAGAGGAATTCAATGAAGTTGAAGGATACAGAATCAGTGTAGATACAGCAGTAGCATTTAGGCACCAATAACTTGCTGGGAAAAAAAAAGATTAATGGAATCTTCATACCATTCCAAAAATTCTTTAGAATTAAATTTAGCCAAGGAAATTAAAGATATGTGCAATAAAGGTGGCATTGTTACCTGAGTAAAGGGGTGGCGACAGGAAAAATATACCCTGTGGTTACAGATCAGAAGAATTAATATTATAAAAATGATCGTATTCTCTCCCAACTATATATAGGTTTAATTTTATCCCACCAAGATACCAAAACTGTTCTCACAGAAATAAAAATTTCCCGAAGTTCATCTGGAACCAGAAAAAGACCCAGATTAGCCAAGGCATTCTCGTGGAGGGGGAAATGGAAGACACCACAGTCCTGAGTTTAAAACATACTGAACGAAACATGAAAAAGGCCTGCCCGCTAGCCTGCCTGCCTGCCAGCCTCCAGGATTAACTAACTCAGATGCCCTCCCGGCCTGGATCCAGCACTTGGTTTGAGTTGGTCCACCCCAATATCTATCTATGAGCTTCTTCCTGCAGAACCAGAGCCATGGGGTCTCCACAGCTCTGAAGAACAGCAGGGTATCCAAAGGGAATCTCAGCAGTGGTCCAGTATTCATGGTCAGAGCCACAAGCCTTGAACCAGACCCAATGAACATTTGCATAGAAAGCTATTTGGGAAATATACATGTATGTATGTATGTATGTATGTATGTATGTATGTATGTATGTATGTACTTATGTATGTATATGCATGCCATGTGACACACTGCAGCTTCCAATTCACTACAACAAATGAATGTACAGGAAGAGGTAGGAGAAATGGAGAAATGGAACAGTGTGTGCACAGTGGAGAGAGGTTAGAACTAGGGACACTACCGCTGTGACAAATGTGCGTGAGGGAAGGCTATGGTTGGTCAACTGAGGAAGAGGTCATTACCCAGTAGGGTCAGCTGGGTGGAGTACAGCAGCCTGGAGCTTACATAGACTCAGGCTCAAACAGACTGGCCAGCCTTGTGATCACCCTGGTTCTGAGCAATGACAGAGTGAGATGAAGACGGGTTCATTTTCTGGATTATACCTCCTTGAAAGACCTCCTTGGTCCATACTTCTCCTGGAGGCCATGCTAGTTGGATGCTCATGGACCAGCCCTATGGCCAGAAAGCACGTAGAAGCCCAGGATCTGTGACTGCACAGTCTTCTTTTGCAGTGGTATGGATGACTGCAGACACACAATTGAGGAAGAGAAACAGAGAAAGTTTCTGTGACAAGCCCCATCTTCACCCAACCTCCTCTCCCTCCCTGCCCCAAAACAAGCCTAAAAAGAAAGTCACCAAGGAGAATTCTTAAAGAGAGTGATAAAAGGGTGGAGAGATGCCCAGTGGTTACTATCACTTATTGGAAAGACCCAGGATCAGTTTCCAGAACCCACATGGTGGCTTACAATTGTCGGGCTTCGGTTCCACAGTGTCCAACACTGATTTCTGACCTCTACAGGCATGCACATGGTACACAGACATAGATACAAGCAAAAGCACTTAAATTAAACAATCCCCCAAATATACATAAATAACCCCCCAAATTAAACAAAAATTGGGATAAGAATGCAGAAGTGCAGCTCCACACAATTAATGACTTCTGGTGTGGATGGGGGGGGTGGGAGTGGGGGTGGGAGTGTGGGTGGTAGGGGGTGGGAAGGGCGGAGGTGGGGAAGAATCCGTTTTCTTTACTGGGACTGTACACTGGGACTTTGACCATGTCTCAGTGAATATATGGACAACACAGAATGGACTTACTTTGTTTCCTTTCTTTCTTCTTTCTTTTGGGGATTGGGGAGGAGAAAAGCAGGAGGGGAGAGGAGCAGGCACGGAAGGAAGGAAAGTTGAGTGTGATGGGTACATGATATGAAACTCCCACAGAATCATAAGAACTATTATGTTGGGGAAAAAAATCAAAAGAATCACAGAAAAAAAAGCATAGGGCATGAAGCAGACACCTGTAAAATGAACACTTGGAGGAAGAGGCAGGAGGATCAGGACTTCAAGGTCGTGTGTGGGACATAGCAAGTTTGAGCCTAGCCTGTGCTATATGAGACCCTATTTCAGACGGAAAAAGAAAAAGAGGGTTTAAAGATTGGAACAGTTACTTATTAGATAAGGTATATAATGGGTCAACATTTAAATACTGGGTAATTCCACCACTCAAGAGACAAAAAGGAAGATCACAAGACTGAGGGCAGCCTGGGCTACAAACCATCCCAGCCTGAGTTATATATTGAGACCCACCTCATTAAATAGAACCCAATCCCTCCCCAGAAGAAAAAGTCAGCACCACCAGTCCTCTAGCAAATTTGAAATTATACTGCTGATGAGGACGTTAAGAAAGGGATCCTCCCACAGCATGTGGACTAATATGGCCGTAGCAGAAAACACCATGGAGATTCCTGACAAAGCTGAAAACAGAGTCCACGGGAGCCGCTGGTCCTACCACCAAGTATAAACCCAAAGTAAATGGAAGCACGTGCAAAAGAGCTCTGCACACACTGCTGTATTTCTTCCAGGACTCTTTACAACAGCTAGGAAACGAAAGCAAACAAGGTATCCATTAGCAGACAATTGAGTAAAGCAAAGGCAGTCTATGAGAGTTCTGTAATGGAATTTTATCCAGTTATAAACAGAATGAAATGCTGTTGATTGAAGCTGTGTGGCTATGACCAGAGGTCATTTGGCTAAGTGATATAAGCCAGACACAGAAAGACCAACACTAGAAGCTCTCTCTCGTTTATGTAAACGGAAAAGCCCGCCTCATTGAAGAATAGACAAATAATGGTCATGTGAGACTTGGAAGGTGGGAGGTGGGAGGGAAAGAAGGTAGCCACTGCACACTGAAGTGCAGAGGGATGGCTGGCTCTGGGGTTCTGAATTCTCAGTGCAGGAGCTATTTACAGCGGTCAGTGGTAGATTGAAAGCTAATGGGAAAATAGAATCTGGGATCTCCAACCCACGGAGGCAATTAATGTTTGAGGAATAGGAAGTTCTGGACACCCTGATTTCATCAGTACACATTGTATGCATTTTCTGGGTTACCAGAATGTACTCTATAAAGATATAACATAGGGCTGGCAAGATGGCTCAGCGATGAAGGGGCTTGCTGCCAAGTCTGAAATCCCCAGCACACACACGGTGAGAGAAAAGAACTGATTCCCAAAGGTTGTCCTCTGGACATCCAAACTGACACCATGACTGCCCGTGAGCCCACACGAGCATGTGCAAGCACACGCACACACACTTGCATACACAAAAATACACAGGCACACATACACGCATGCATGCACGCATGCAAACACACACAAAACAGGCAGGTTGAAGGAAGTAATTAAAAAGTCCAGGGTTTGCAGTTATATAGTTAGGGTGTGCATGTGTGTGTGTGTGTGTGTGTGTGTGTGTGTGTGTGTGTGTGTGTGTGTCCCCTCAAGCCTACTGCAAAACCCTGTGTGTTTATGGTTGACTATATCTCCAATCTCATCATTTGTTTTGAAAATAAACCCCATATCAGATACATACAATGATTGTTCTACAAAACTGTCATATTCTCATACTTTTAAATTTTTTCTTTTCAAATGTAACAGAGTCTCGCTGGCCTGGAATTAACGACATAGGCAGACTGGTCTTAGATTTGCGCCAATATTCCTGCCTTTTTCCTTCCTAGTGCTGGGATCACAAATGTGAGCCGACGTGCCTGGCTTCTCATTCCGACTGATGACGGACTGATTGATTGATGATTGGTTGGTGGTTGACGGTAACAACCTGCCGTGTAGAAGCTGGTATACAGAGACTCTGTCGTTATTCTGAATTGAGATTTCTCTCTCATGGATTTTCACCTTTTTACAATGCTCACAGAATAGCACAATGATTCGATGTAGATCTTGGGCTGAGACCCCAGTTTGGCCCTCCTCTCAACCACAGAACTCCCGCACTGGAAAGCTCAGCCTGTGCTCTGTAAAATGGGGGCCAAGGATAGCTTCCAGTCTAACAGGATTTGGTAAGGATGATATATAACACACACACAGTATTTTGCCCTGTGCAGAGTCCCCAGGAAGTGCTCAGCAGTCATTGGTAACAGTAATTAAGGTAAATGACCACGGTCATAGCGAAGGAAGCATTAGTCTAAATGTTGATGCTCCTCGCGCTCCTACCCGTAGCATCGTCATCCAGAGTCCACCACAGCAACGCGTACGGCGGTTTATGTCAGTCTGGTTAGGGACTGACACTTTTTAATATCGGTGCCGTGTTTCACATTGGCTTCTAACTGCCTTCACTTTGCATCGAAGTGGCAAAGATGAACAGCCGCATCCTGACACAGTGTGTCACTGGGCCACAGCCCTCTTTGGAAGCCTGTGCTCTACGGAGGCTAAGAAAACTTGCCTTCTTCCTGGCACCGTTAAGTCAACAAACCTCCCAGGAGAGTGATTTTTAAAAAATGTGGTTGATGCTTCCTCAATGAGGACATGCCCAGAGCCCAGCATAATCTTATAATGTGCTCAGGGCCCCACGGAATTCACAGGAATTAGATTTGGTAACAGTAGATCTCCGTTTCTCAAATATTAGTGATGCAATTTACAGTAATTGTCTCTTATGTTAGCTGATGGTATTGTAAATTACGAGCGCTATTATGGTGTTGTTTATAATTCAGCGATGTTACCACAGGAATCTGCTTTTCGGCTGTTGGAGGATGCCAGTGGCGTCTGCTTTTGTTAATACAGCACATGCCGCATTTTTCTTAAGGCCTTTAATCAGACTGTTACATACATTAGGATACATGCAAAGTGCATTTCCACATAACAACCTGAAAGGCAACGTCTAGTCGATCGTTCTGGCATAAATGAATTCCTCATCCCCATGTTTTCCAAAAAGCTCTTCAGTTGTTCAAAATGTTTGCTCTCTAGTCAAACTTCTAAGAAGTAGCTGTGCGACTTCTCTGGGGGAGATGAGAACAAGCCTCTATTCACTCTGGGCAGGTCAGCAACAACAAGGAACGGATTATGACTGAGTTGAGGTTGGTGAACCAATTTTCTTATTGGGGGTTTCTTACAGCGGAATGAGTGATAACCGCAGCCACAGCACTGAAAGCCCAGCCCACACAGATGACTGCAAGCTGTGTGTCTGGGGTTCTCTGCAGCTTGCAGGCAGCTCCAGGGAGAGCCTCTTCTCTCCAGCAACCGCTTACTGCTCAGACTCAGGGAAGGGCTTTAGGAACCTTGTAACTCAGTGAGCTCCCTGCCCCAGATACCCCAGACTCCTATGCCATCCTCCAGCCCTCACCCCTCCCCTTGCTCCCTCCCTCCACACCCACACCCACCTTCTTAGCTTCTTGAGTCCTAAGACATGCCTGCTTTGCTGTGCCCCTCTGCCCTGCCCTAGGAGGGAATGCTTCCGTTTGGGAGTTCCACAACAGCTCAAATGCCAGGATGACCTTACAATCCTCAACATCAGGATAGCCAAGAAAAGAAGGCTGAAACAGAAGGCAGAAGTTTTAGCAACTTGCAGATTGCGATTTCCCGGAGCTGTTGTGTCTAAAGTTTGTGGTGATGTTCTAGTCAGGACTTCTTCATAATTCGTGATGAAATCCACGTACCACCACAACAACCCTGGACAACAGGACTTTTTAATAGAAGGTTGTTCATGACCGAGCAGCAGGGCCTTTGCACTGCTGTGCCCAGAGATCGTCTCTGAATTTTCTTCATCACTAACTTCCTCAGTTCCTTCTATGCTCTTTTTCAAATGTCACTTATCAAGGAGTTGTTTGACTCTGTCCTTACCCTTGTGCTCATAAGTAATGGCCCCTCACATCCTACTGTCTTCCTTAGCACCGATTTCTTGTTAGAATTCTATATAATTCATTTATTGGGGGTACTAATTTGTTTCCTTCTACTAGGATTATAAACTCCATGGCAGAAAGACTATTTGTCTGGTTTGTTTACTGATTCACCTTGAGGATGTATGAGAGTACCTGGCACAAAATTGATCCCAAGTAAAAGTTTGTCTGGTGAGTGCGTGATTGGAAATGTCCCCAATATCTAGAGGAATACGTGGATACCCAGAAGGCAGTCTACATGTCTCTGCCTCCTTCGCTTTAGGATACAGCATTTCAGAAAGGCTGATGGCTGCTAGAAGAGGACCATGTGCCGAGTTAGTGGTTCTCAACCTGTGGGTCGAGAAGCCTTTAGGAGTCACATATCAGATATTTGCATTCTGATTCACAACAGTAGCAAACTGACAATTATGAAGAAGCAACAAAACAATTTCATGGTTGGGGGTCACCACAACGTGAGGAACTGTATTAAAGGGCCCCGGTATTAGGAAGGTTGAGAAGCACTGAGCTAAGGAAACACTGATCATAGTTAGTCTAATGACAACTCTGAACTAAGCATCGTTCTTCTTCCCTTCAGAGAAAATCGGGCAGAATTCATTCATGGGGGTACTGTCCTTTAGGGGCCAATGGGTCTGATAGTAAGGGTCTCAAGTTATTGATATAGCAAAGTAAATTCTATTTTAGGCAAATTATATTTATATATCAATAAATAAATATATATCCACATACATATATATGTACATACATAAAAATGGCTTAGAAATGTACAATTAGTAAGCTTTGTCTGAAAAATCTCTCATTTCCCATCAATCCTAGATAAAACATATAAATGGAAAGTTGGAAATATTTTTATTTTCTTCGCTTATTTTTAAAATTGGTGACTACTTTTGAAGTCTCTTATGAGATGCACTAACATGCAGTATAGGAGAAACTCTGGAAGGGATGAGAATGTATGTGCAGATGGTATTTCATGTGTTTATTAATAAGTAGTGACCAGCGAGTGAGGCCGGGCATGAGACGCTGTGGGACTCATAAACCTTGCGCATGCGGGAGGTCACGTTCTCACAGAGGTGATAATTGAAGGCAGGATTCATGTGTGTCTCAGAAGAGACAGCGAAGATCTCGCTTAGGCTTGAACACAGCGCGTCCCCACAAACATCCAGGTTAAAACTGGACCACTAATGTAGCGGGTTGAGAGGTGGGGCCTTTAAGAAGTGATCGGGCCCTTAAGAGAGCTCAATGCCTTTCTTGTGAAACTGGGTTGTTTCTTCTCCTCCTCAGAAAAAGGTCAACTCCTTTGTCTCCTTCCTCTCTCTGCACGTGCTCCTCCCACTAGCGCCTCTGCTCTCCAGCTGAGGCCCTCGCCAGAAGCTGAATGTGTGTCAGGACCTCCTTGCTCTCTGAGCCGTTTCAGATCGAGGTCAAAAGAACAATCTTTCCTTTATAAGTTACCCACTCTCCAGTCGTCTGCTATAGTAATAAGAAACAGACTAAAACAGGCCTACGGATGATGGGGAGGTACTTCTACTGGGAGAGAAAGGCAAAGCCCCAGCCTTTCGTTTAATTAGTTAATGCTCCAGGAGAACCACTGAGTCAATCCTGAAAGGAAGCAATTTTCTCACTTTCTTGAAAACCTAAGAGACGGTTAACACTACAATGCCCTCCAGTAGCAAAATTCTGCCACTCAACATATTTTTTAAAGACTTTTTATTTATTTTATGTATGTGAGTACACTGGCACTGTCTTCTTATACCCCAGAAGAGGGCATCAGATCTCATTACAGATGGTTGTGGGGCACCATGTGGTGGCTGGGAATTGAACTCAGGACCTCTGGAAGAGCAGTCAGTGCTCTTAACCACTGAGCCATCTCTCCAGCCCCAGCTCAACCCATTCCTTACCACTTGCACGTGATTCATGTTCCTCAGTTTCATCCCACGCTCCAATTGCTTTCTCATTTGTCCTAAAATGCTGGTTCAGTACAGACCAAGCATTGTCTTAAATACTATATATAATATTAACTTATCTAATCTCCATAAACGCTCTGTGGGCAGGACAACACCCAATGTTACACTCAATTTATAGATGAACAAAGTCATAGAATGGTCTGAGAATTGCCTCGAGCTCACACTGCTGATACATGGTAGGAAGTAAACAAATGTTCAGAATCACGTGGTAAACCATAAAAAATGAGGCTAACATGATGACTTTCTGTTGTATATAACTTTTAAAATATGAGTTAAAATAGAAAATATAATCATAGGTAAAAATATATTGAATTTAAAGAATTGCCCTGTATCTGGAGACCATGCACTGAAGACACCAACAACACAGCTGTGTTCCCCAAACTTTTCAGTCTTGGACAAGAAGCTGTTACACATTTAACCCATTGTATCCCAGTACAGGGAAGGAAACAGAAGCACACAGATGTGGAACATAGAAAACTTCCTCTATCCAAAGACACAGAGGGGTTGGTTGAAGCTGAGTGCCATCACTCTGGTCTTGAAGAATCGGGAACACATCAGCACTGGGGAAATGGTTAGAGCAATGGGATTACATGCCATTACGTGCAGGCAACGTAACACAGGCCACTGCACAGATGCAGGGGCCTGACGTGACAGAGTGTGACTATGGCCAAAGTGTGTAGGTGGGGTGTCAAAGGAGATGCCAATAGCTTGACTTTGCAGGCTGGGAACAACTAAGTCCTGGGAGATACTGAGACAGGCGAGCCACTCTCAACAGATAATTCTGGTAAACAGTCCTGCAATGGAACTGAGAAACCATGAGGGGAGACATATCCCCAGTGTTCCTTCATGGCTGCAAGATACAGGAACCTTTGGCAAGGAACTCAGATGACTTCCTTGAGAACAGAAGGGAAAAGAGTTACTGCATGGGTTCCCAATAACCAACTAAATATGGACATTTGGGGGAAAGGAAGAAGAACTAACTTGAGTTTTAAACACAGGGGCTTAAGAGATAACTATGTAGAAACCAAATATGACTCACTCACACAATTTCTCTTCAGTGCTTCTTTTTGTTTTCCTCTTACACAATGGCTTCTTTGTCTTCAGCCTGTTGGACCTCTGCCAGGTGGATAGCACTCATGAACGTTAATCTTGACTGTCAATTGCTTGGCCGTAGAATGGACCGAGAAAGTCACCTGAGGGAATGGACATCTGTAAGGGCGCTTCCTAGGAGGACTAAGAGTGGGAAGCCCTGTGCAGAGTGGGCAACACCCTCAGACAGTGGTCTAGACGTAAGTAGGTCTGCAAACTAAGCTATTGCTTTCTGCCTGGCTGCTTTGCTTCTTTGCTGGTCCGCTGCCGCCATCCTTCCTGGACATCGTACTCAACTTCTCTAACCTTCAGTGGCTCTTCAGAAATCCTCCAGGTTTCCACACCGCTCAGGGACTGCAAGGAATCCATGACTGTGGGTGGACTAGCTACTTGGCTCTCCCAGGTGTGCTGGCAGCCACTGTTAAACTACATAGCACATATCTTGCCAGCCAATCTAATAAGTCTCCTTTGTAGTATGTAGTCATTCTACCAGCTCTGGGGCTCTAGAACAGTGGTTCTCTCAGCCTGTGGGGCGTGACCACTGTGTGGGTTCAATAAGCTTTACGCAGGGGTTGCCTAAGACCATCAGAAAACACAGATGTCTGCAGTATGATTCATAATAGTAGCAAAGTTACAGTTACAAAGTAGCAACAACAATAATTTTATGTTTAGGGGTCACCACACCATTAGGAACTGTATTGAAGGTTCACAGCATTAGAAAGGTTGGGAATTGCTGGGTTTAGGCCTGGTGAACACTGGGCTTACATCTGCAAAGCGGTTGCAACCCAGAGTTTGAGGACCTGTGCCTTAACCTATTAGAGCCCCAATAGTGGGATCCTGAAAATACTGCTGGCCCAGCCACAGACAGTTCACAGTTCACAGTTCACAGTTCACAGTTCACAGTTCACAGTTCACAGTTCACAGTTCACAGTTCACAGTTCACAGTTCACAGTTCACAGTTCACAGTTCACATTCCATTACATGAAGGTGTCCCTCGGCAGCAAGCAAGGGGCAGTTTGGCAAAGTCCCAGCTCTCTTGAGCAAGAACTCCTTTTCCCTTCCTTTGTCACTGCATATGAGGGTATGAAGACAGTGGGAAATGCCCTTCCGACCTGAACAACATGAACTATTGCACGTTTGGCCCACGCAAATGTCTACTCTTGAGGTATTTTTCTACTTGAACTTTTTTAAGTATAACTTTAAAAATGGCTCACTGACTCTATTCCGTTGGGTCCACTCATTAAATTCCATTTCTGAGATGTGTTTTCTCGGGATGAGAAATTATTATTTTTTAATCAGCAGTAATTGGCAATCATGGGGAAACACTTGTAAGCTGGAGGCACAGCCGGTTATTTTCTCGAGCACAACAACACCAGTAGCTCAGTCTCATTAGCAGACTTCTGAGGCTCTAACTCCAGGTTTGTTCACCTTCTCAAAGGCAATGCACGCATTTCCTCCCTGCCCCAGGCTGCAGCTTCTCAGTGCTCCACGGTGAGTGAGATATAGGTCAGCAGCGGGAAGTAATTGGATTTCAACACAGGGAGCACAAAGTGCCACTTTGGACTGGGAGCCTCTTGTTATGTCCAAGTGTGCCTCTGACTTTAATGGCATTATTTCCCTTTAAGAGAGGTCATCTGGACCCCAGGCGTAGGAGGAGAGAAGACCCTCTTGCAGCTACCTTCACAGCTCCACTCCTCCTGGCTGCCAATCTGGAGCCAGAGCATCCCTGGGCTGAGGGCTAGTCAGTCAAAGGCCACAGTGAGCAGCCAGAAGGACCCCACTGACTGCCACATATAGACATCAGCACAAAGGTAGTCATCGGGGACCTTGTGCACAGAGAATGCTTTGAAAGACTTCAGGATGACAAGGTGACACCTGTGATTTGGTCTTCTTGGACCCTGAGACTAAAAACAGATGCATCCAGTTTTAGTGACCCCAGAAAAGACAAAGCAACTCTAATGAGGTGCTGAGCTATTGTACGATATTCCCCAGGGACTGTTTCTGCTCTTCAGCCTGGCATGATTTAAAAACAGCCAAGACAAGCAGCTTCCAGAAAAGCCACACTCAAGGACAATTCCTGTTTTCTTTTTAAAGTCGCCATTTCTAAAACTACAAACTCAGTCCATATTAATTGTAGAAAATACATTAACTAAAGATGAAAATCTTAAAAATATAATCTCTTGTAATCCAGGGATGTCTACTGGAATAGTCTTCTAGAGAGAATGTATGTCCTCAGGGGCATACACATGTACACTTCACCCTGTCTCTCTTTCTTCTGTAGCACAATAAAATGGGCACATCATATTAGCTCACACTTTACTTTTGCTAGCTTAGGGATATGTTCCTGTATCATTAAACTTTTCTCAATATTATTTTTAGTGAATGTTAAGTATCCAAAGGCAAATTTTCCTTTTAAAAACATACTTACATGAATCTGTGTCATGCTATGGTTCCCAAACCACTCACAGCTCAGGGCACTGGTGGTCAGACATTGTTTTAGTTGAAGGACCTTGGAATTCCATTAGACATTGTAATAAGCATTTCCTCTAGTCCTTTGCATTTTAGTCCAAGCTTGAGGCCACCAAAGACTTTTCATAATAAGAAACAGTAATGGCAATGGCTTGGACAGCACCATTCCTTGGGTGGTAGTGTGCTATGTGCTCTTCATGAGAGGCCTAATTTAACCTCACTAACTCCTTTTATATTAGTGGTTCTCAACCTTCCCAATGCCACGACCCTTTAATACAGCTCCTCATGTTGTAGTGACCCCATAAAACCATAAAACTATTTATTTATGCTAATTTATAACTGTCATTCTGCTACTGTTATGAATCATAATGTAAATATCTATGGTTTTCTGATGGTCTTAGGTGACCCCTGTGAAAGGGTCACTCCACCTCCACCAGGGTCGTGACCTACAGGTTGAAAACCACTGCTTCATATTGAACTGTTTTGTGTTTGTTGTTGTTGCTTCTCCATATTCCCATAAGGAAGCTGTGGAAGTGAGGCTCGTACACACTAAGTCGAAGCCATGCTAGCAGGTAACAGGCTAAGCGCGCTCTCTCAAGTAAACCAGGAAATTAAACACTTTGTATGATTCAGTTTTCCCAAAGATACTCCTTAGGAATGGAAGGGCGGCCCACGTAGCAATTGACCAACCCACGCGCATCACAGCTGCTCAACAATTGATGGGCCGGGTGTGGGGGAAACTTGCGTGCATCTTTATCCCCATTAGTGAATGGGGTTTTAATCTTCTACTTGGAGCTAATGATGGGACAGACTATAATTTTCTGTTGCAAGTGACTTCAAGATTCAAACACAATCTCGTGTGCAGGTTTTGTCTCAGGATAATCCCCCTCACAAGCTCACATCGTCCTTGCGTGGGAAAATCCCAGTACACACGTGTGCACAGGCGACGGGACTCAGCCTCCGAGGGCATGCAGTTATAGGCCCAGCCTAACTGGCCTTCACAGTAGATGGTTCCTGCTTACAGAATGGCTTCTAAGTCTATAGAAGGCCCTTGCTTCCTTGTAGCAGAAGCCACAAACCTCAAATAAAACTTAACCCTTAGTGTTTTGCTTTAAATTATTTTTTCCCCCTTCTCCTGGAAGATCCAGCGTGAAGTAGGGCCGAGACGATCAAACCAAACAGCAGCCCTTAATCTGTAAATAATCGCTTTGGCTTCATGGCAATCAAGCAAGCAGTGGGAAACAGCTGGCTCTAGATGAACGTGACAGCCTATTAGCATTCAGAGAGAAGTGATTTCTCTCATCACCTTTCCTGAAGATGCTGTTGCTGTGGCAACCAGTCCCTGCATTCATCCTGCATTCAGTTGCTAAAATGACAGCGAAGCTGGCCGGGGTAAGAGAAGATCATTCTCGCCATCTCAGCAGCTGCCAATCACATCTGTAAGGTGGATTCTATAGCGCTACCCCTGCAAGCTGCACACACATTATTGTGGTGAAACGCCTCTCTGGCGACTTCTCTAACTCGGGCCTCCAGAATCCATTCATTTCAGTGCGCCAGCCAATATTTAAGTCACAGAACCATCCTGTGCTTTGGGGACAGCATTTCAGATGTTCTTTCTTCTTGACATTGCTGCATAAGGCATGTATATGACCATGGTGTATTCCTCTGGGCAGTGATGTCCTCCAGCGTGGTGTCTGGGAAGAGGGCCACACCTGTTTTCTGACACTTGCCACACTGTTCTCGGTCTGTGGATAAAAATGCTAACCATGAAGCCATTTCCTTTATTTTTACCTTCAGCCAGCAATTCACCTGGATTCCAAACATACCGTGACCACCAAACCAAGGTACCCCTGTGCCTCATGGTGACTAGCTTGCCACCCACAGGTTAAATTTCTCCCTGGTCAGAACACTAGAATGTCTCTCAGAAGGAGACACCACTTAAATTCTATTTTCTGAAGAAAGTGCATCTGAAGATGGGCCATCTCGGGTGACCATCTCAGATTATCTTAGAGAGCTTCAACAACATTCTCTCCCTCATTTTCACTGCAGCAAGGGCAGTCTCTCCATTCACCACCCTGTAAACAAACAAGCAAGCAAGCAAACAAACAAAAATGGGTAGTTTTTTAAAGTCCCATGTGAGCTGGGACCTAAATGTTCTCCAGGGAAGCACTGTCCTTCACCTGTAAACACATTACTTTCCTGCTTCATGCTGTGGTAGACTCATGAAGAAGGAAAAGGAAGTATGTGTTCAAAATGGTACATGTTAGCATGCTAAGCTCCACCCCCACAGTTACCTAGCAACAGCCAGGCATGCCTGACGCTATAAAAAGGGGCTGCTTGCCCCCTCCTCACTCTCTTCCCTCTTGCTCTCTGGCTCTTGCCCTCTTCCCTCTTTGCCCCCTCTCTCCTAATTTTCTTCCCCCTTTTTCTCCAGTCTCCAGGTGCTCATGGCTGGCCACTCCTCCCTCTCTCTCTCTCTCTCTCTCTCTCTCTCTCTCTCTCTCTCTCTCTCTCTTAACTCCTTCCCCATGCCCTGAATAAACTCTATTCTATACTATACTGTCGTGTGGCTGGTCCCTCAGGGGGAAGGGATGTGTCAGCATGGTTCCACCGAGGCACCCCTTCCCCCAGACCTCCATATGCCCCCTTTCCTTTTCTTTTTATAAACACAACAGTACAATCCTCGGTGCCCACTGATTCTGATAGCTCTTTGTCTTCTATACTAAAGTTCAAGGCAATTTCTGCCCTGTTCAAACATTACATGAGAAGCTTAAATAAGTCCAATAGTTCCGATAGTTCACAACCAAGAACCTTTTCGGCTCTGTACCCTCAAATAAAAACAGTTTTCTTTGCCTTGTGTGAGCGCAGTGCTTGGCTACACTGGCAATGCGGCACGCGGAAGATCGCCAGCAGCAGCCTGCACCCGGGCCTTTGTCTAAGCACAACAGAGCGAGAGCCTCTGACTCGTGATTTGCCGCTTTGTTAATGCAGGGCTCTCTTGGGCCCAATCATGACCCACGAAAAAGAAAATTACAATAAACCCATTAGAATTATAGCTAGTGGTTGTTCGGGACACAATGAGAGGCCATTTACGACACGATTTGCATGTAGAGCCTCATTTGTTCCCCCCAGATGTTTTATGAATTAAGCAAATGCCATTATTGTCCTCCTGCCTGAGAAGCCCAGTGACTCCCCAACAGAGACAGAAAAACCCCCATCACATTAATGCTAACTTCAGTCCTAATGCTGGTTACTTTCCAGTAGCTCTTAAGCACAAAGGCCCCTTCCCCTTTCTGTTTCACTGGAAGGAGGTGAAGATCAGAGCCTAGCCTAGCTACTCGGCAGGATCCAGTGTGCGTTTCATGCGTGCCACCGCACAGGAGATCGTCACTGGTGAGAACAGGGGGCTTTTGATTGCAGACTGAGAAAGCCCATGCTTTTCAAAGCTGTGCTGCACTGTGGTGCTTGGCCGTTCCAGGGGTCTGGGGTACCATCACTGCTCCCAACCCGGTGAGGGACCTTCTTGAGGATCTTGTCTCTCTTCCTGACTGCTCGTTTTCCTGTAGTGCTTCCCAAGGCAGACTGCAGAGTTCCTGTTTCTAAATATTGACACTGAGGAATCCATATACATAACGCCCAAGTCTTTAAACCCAAAGAAGAATAACGACTTTTCTAAAGATTTAAATAAAACTATGATTTTTTTTTTAAAAGAGAAAGGTAATTGCTGCTGAGGATATGTACACGAGGTTCCAAGCCTTTGCTTGAGTGCTTTCTACACCCAGGCGGTACCTGCAAAGCAGCACAGGAGATGGTCTGGCCCATCCAGGGTGCCTGTCACATAACCACTAACCCCAGCAGGTCATCCATCACATACACGCATGGAGCAGCGACATCTGGGGAGCTGACCGCCTAGGGCAAAATGCATGGAAGTCCACATAAGGATTCCTTTTTAGCGCTCAAACATAAAAAAAAATCACACAGCCAAGAGCTATAACTAGCTATTTAAAACAACTGGAAAATGCAGGTAAACTGAAAGAAAACAGACCATTCATAATCCCTTCCCACAGAAATAACACGTTAGTATAGATTTCTTCAGAAATTTTCCTTTTTGTTTTTTAAAGGCCACATTGTATGGTATACCTCCTGTTTTTATAAATCTAATACATTATGAGCATTCTTTCCACATCAATAATGTTTAGTCCATGGTATTATTTTATTAGTACCAATACTTCCCACAGACATTTTATAATCCATAATCCAGTTGATTTTACCAGATTCTCAATTGTTGAGTCCTTAGAAGCTCACACAAACAGGATTTCGTAGGTGATCCTCTATATAAATCTCCACTTGCTCATGTTTTACTTACAGCAATTATTCTGTATTAAGACATTAATGTTCTAATGGTTGGGGTGTAGACGAGTAGCAGAGCAATTGTATACTGTCTGTGGGGCCCGAAGTTCAGTTCCCAGCACTGACAAGAGATATATAGTTTCAAAGTGTTTAATACATATTGTCAAAATGCCCCCAGCCCCCGGGATTTTAATCAATTTACCTACCTATAGTTCAGTGTGATGGTCCGTATATATGCTCTGCCCAGGGGGTGTCACTATTAGAAGGTGTGGCCCCTCTGAAGTAGGTGTGTCACTGGATGTGAGCTTTAAGACCCTCATCCTAGCTGCCTGGAAGCTAGTATTCTGCTAGCAGACTTCAGATGAAGATGTAGAACTCTCAGCTCCTCCTGCACCATGCCTGCCTGGATGCTGCCATGCTCCTGCCTTGATGATAATGGACTGACTCTCTGAGCCTGTAAACCAGCCCAATTAAATATCATCCTTTATAAGCATTGCCTTAGTCATGGTGTCTGTTCACAGGAGTAAAACCCTAACTAAGACATTCAGAATGAGGGTTTCTATTGTTTTGTTTAGTTTTTAAACTTAGTTCTTAGAGGATTCTTTATGATGTGTTTTAATCATACTCATCTCTCCACCACCTCCCCCAAAATTATTGATCCCTTCCCTATCCACCTAACTTTGTGTCTTTTTGATGTATTAAGAAACAACAGTTTCTTAAATATGCCTATTGAGTCTAAGTTATGCTGCCCATGCATTCTTGAATGTGTGGCCATCCATTGGAGCATGGTCAACCTCCCAGAGGCTACACTCTTAAAGAAATCTAACTCCCCCTCTCCAGGCAGCTAACAATTGACAGCAGTTCCTCAGCTAAGGTTAGGAATTCATGCCCACCTCCCCTCTCCACAATGAGATTTGGTTTGGATTGAACGTCACAGGTCGTGTACTTGCTGTCACGACTGCTGTGAGTTCCCATGTGCAACTGCCCTGTTGTGTCCCTAGGATAATTTCTTTGTAACCATCCTCCACTCAGCTCTTAGACACTTCCCACTTCCTCAATGATCCCGAACCTTGGAAGGAAGAGGTGTTGTAAGAGCCTGTACTTACTTACCAGGCGAAGGTCACCTGATGTGGTTGGTCAAGGAATTAAGCCAAGCTCAGGTTGGAGAGGTCACAGCAAGACTGAGGGTGTGACAATGTTATTGATTTGTTATACCCTTATCAGAAACAGAATATGGTGCTGATTGTCAGGATCAATACAATTGTAGTTGCCGGGATACAATGACAATTGCAAGCTATGCAGGGTGCACAAGATCAATGTCTAAGACCAAGTGTCGTGTGAGCCTTCCATGCTTCCTTGTCTTCAAAGAGAACATACAGAGGAACACAAAGTGGCCTGAGGGAGTGGCTTGGTTTCTCAGGAACTGAAAGGCACAGTGGCCCAGGAGCCATGGACTAATCTGAAAACCCTATGAGGCATGCCTTTCCTCAGAGCATGACCTCGAGGGCAAGCCAACTTCATGATTCCCCACAGGGTGTGATACAGATGTTCTATTTATGACTGAGCATCCCACATTTGGATTCTTTGGCAAAATCAAAATCCTGTTTATCCCAGAGTCAATCTAATGGTCTTCAATAGCCTGAGTCATACATTGCTTTTCTCTGTTAACTTCAGAAACCACAAGTATAGACTCAGAAGAAAAAAAAAAAGAACAAAAGAAAAGAAAAAGGATGGTGATATGTTCTCCCATTTACTAAAGAAATAGATGTTGGACCATGGAGACAACCCTCCAGGCACTGCCATCTCCTAATATAGTCATATAACAGGCTCAGGAGGGCGAACCCAACTACCATCATTCATTCCAGAACGGTGGGCATATTGGTAACTTTCCTCATCGATGTGATCAGATATGTGTAATAAAGCAATATCATGAAAGACCAGTTCCAGGACACAGGCTATGATCCAGGGAAAGCAAGGAGGTAGGATGGAGAGATGGCTGGCCATGTCGTGTCCATAGAACCAGAGACTGATGAAGACTCATCTCACCTCATCCTCTTCACTGAGTGCGGGATTCAGCCCACGGAATGGTGCCAAGTCCAGTCAGTACAGGTCTTCTCGTCTCAGTTAACCCAGTATAGAGTCTCCTGCACAGACATGCATGGAAGTTTATTTCCTAGGTGATTCTAGGTCCTATCAAGTTGACAACATTAAATGTCACAGTGGGGCATTGTGGGTTATCATGAGTTAGGGTTAGAGATATGTCATTTTCATAGCTAACATGGACCAGCAGAAACTGTTCATGCCATGTCTGTTCATGCCATCCCTCATATCTAATACTTAGTCAACTTCTTCTGATAAAGTCTCCCCTCCCCCCAGCTGAGAGCCTCTGGGGAACTACCCCTCAGGGGTGTTGCCAGTCTCACAGACTTATCTACACTTCTGACCACTTACACTATTTCTTTTCTGGTCAAGTAAACTTGACTGTTAGGGATCTCAATGTTTGCATAAAATTTTTAAGGGATTTCAAGGAAATGTAGAACTCACAGTGGCATGTTCAGGCCTACTCCTCCAGTCACCAGGGGAGAAAAAAGTGTCTCCCGCAAGTGGGGTCCAGCAGAGGGAAAGAGAGAAGAAAAGATGGATTGGCTGAGAAAGGCAGGAGACACTCCTGTGTGTATCGCATTTGATGACAGCTTTGGTGAGTGTTAAGGAATCATGGAAGGCCTTGAAGGAAGGAAGTATTGTGAGCTTCTTTATTATGAGAAAGACCACTCTGGCATCTCTAACAATAATAACAGAAGGGAGAAAACAGATGCAGAAAGACCAGGAGAGGCTACTTGCATAGCCTGAGGCCAAGAGCATTAAGCCCCTCCCTCGGTAAGTTCCAAACCGCTCTTCTCATCTGTTATTTCATATTTTGTTCACCGCCTGGCTCCCTCACCAAACAATGAGCCCATGAAAAAAAACAAACCAGGACTGGTTTTCACGGATACATCCCGCCATTAATACCTTCCATAAACAAGTGGAAACGGGTGGAATCCACACAGGATTATTTAAGTATGAATGGCATCCTTTTCTTCTGGAAGAGGCTAAAACATGCGCAGACAGTGACAGCCTTCATATGCATAGGTTCCGCAGCTGTGGATTCAACCAAGCTCGCATCAAAGACATTTGGAAACTGTCGTCTACACAAATGTATCATGTTCCTTTTCTTATCCTTATTCCCTAAACAATAAAGCACAGCAACTATTTACATAGTGTTGGTATTGTCTGAGGTGTCCAACAGGAATCTATAGAAGATTTAAGGATACAGAAAGAGGAGTGCAGGTTATAGGCAATCACTGCCCCATGCCTTTTCACATAAGGGACTTGAGCATCTATTGACTTGGATATCCCTGAAGGTCCTGGGTCCAATCTTCCCATGGATACTGAGAAACAAATCAGGTAGGTCAAGACAGGAAGATAGAAACGTCTACATTAATGATCTGAAGTTGTTTAATCCCTGGAGTTTATGTTATGAAGCTACCCTCCTTGTATCTATTTTTATTTTATTAGTTCTGCTCAATGTTTTTTAAATGACCACCCTCTTTACAGATGAGGCACTGAGATGCTCGGCGAGATTAAGTGTCTTACCAGCATCACACAGTCAGGAAAGAAGACTTGAGCTGGACCTAGCCAAACTGAGCATGACTTTCTGTCAGTTCTTAGATGGGACAGGGCAACTAGAAAGCTCTGTGGGCCTCAGGATACCAGCTCAGTTCCTAAACTGAAGATAAGCATCCAAACATTTGAGAAAAAGGCAGGACACTTCAACATCCAGTATGAGCAGAATCTAGTGTCAAAAATCCCTTCCCATACTGGATGAAAGTAAGTAAATGAATTTAACTTAGATATACACAACATGGAGAGAAAGGAAAAATACCATCCAGGCCTCATGGCACACATTTGTAATCCCTGAATTTGGGAGCTGCTGGGGCAGAGGAATTTCAAGTCAGAGGCCAGCCTGGGATACATAATAAGATCCTCCTCCTGCTGCTGCTGTTTTAAAAACTACCCAGAAAAGCCAATAGAAAAATACTGCACAAGACTTGAGTTTTCAAAGGCACCCTTGGAAAAGCCAACTTCTTGCTCTTGAGTTTCTAGACCCTTCTATGACCTTAAACGAACACTCAGATCTATTCCCCATCTCACCAAGAAACTCATCAAGTTAATGATCATGAGTTGACTGAAAAATAAATCTTGACCCAGGACAAAAGCACATCTTTTATGGTCGAATTTTGTTTTCTTCACTTCAAATCTGTGGGTAGACTTTTAAATAAACTGTTTTTCTCCACTGGGTTATGGAGCTCACATTTTCACTACTTGGAAAAATTTATGGCTTCACAGTGTTTGGCCTTCTTGGAATCTAGCTGTCATTAATTCCTCCCCACACAGGGGTTATAACTTGTTGCCTACCTCAAGGCAAAGATCTGAAGCTTGATTCTGGCTCCCCAGATCTCTGCAAGTGAGAGTTTCTGAGGAGCTGGAGAACTGGTTCCTGATCACGTTTCTTTAAATTTAAAATCATCAGGCTTGTGTGGAAGGAGACTAGAAGCTAAAAATATAATCCAGTTGGGTGAGGTCTGGAATACAAAACCCAGGGTGGACAGCAATGCCCAACCCAGCCAGGAGGATTCTGGCATTCAAGTTTCCCTTCTCAGAAGCATACAAGATACAGTTGTGCTCTGAACACTCACTGCAAGCCAAGAAAACACGGGAAACTGGAAACTTGCTGTCTTCTCAATGGCTCTGATTGAAACCAGATAGGGCTAGTCCTTTCTCTAAAGTCAGCGAGAGTCCCTTATCCTTAGAATGAAATGTATGTTTCTTGGATTTGGGAAATGTCACTCACAATCTGCTGCATTTTGACTACATGACCAGGTGCATATGGCACACACACACCACACATATGCACACCACATGCATGTACACACGAACGCAGGCACAAACCCTTCTCTCCTTCTCATGCTCTGTCTCTGCCAAGCTGCCTTCTAGGTCCTATTCCCTTTTGCAGCAATATGACCTCCAGCAACAAACAAGGGTCATTTCCTCAGAGAGCCAGGCTTTGATGATGCTGGGCCATTTAGGTTGGAGCTGTGATCTGACTCCTTCAAAAGCCATGTGGTTCTGAGAGAAAAGCAAGGAGTGGGAGCAGACCCACCAAGATCACAGGATCTGTGACTAACCGAAGCTGCTAGTGGAGAGGACATGAAGGCAACACTGGCTTTTTTTTTTTAAACACCAGTTGAACACAGGAACGCCCAGAGGCAAAAGCAACTCGACTTATAATAAATTAATACAACTGCCTATTGGTCCTGGGTCTGTTGTCAACACAGCAGACTGAACACAGCTCCACTTGCAGAAAATCAGCAGATGCAAGCCTCCGGATTTTACACTTAGGCATGTGCCCAGCCAGATTCCTGGGACCAGACACTATGAATTATTGGGATCTCACTATCAGTGGTGTGTTTAATTGGGAACATAAGTCACCTTGCTTCATGAGAGAATTTTATGTATCCCACCCAAGAATGGGTTAGCTGGTATAATATTAGAATCATAACAAAAAGGCAGTACCATCTTCCTGAGACGAAACAAGAGCGCCTCCATATCTTCTCCTTCGATGTTGTCCTACGTATGAAAACATGAAATGTTCTTCTCCGTATATTAATATCCGCAGAAGTTACTTTCTTGACCCAGCCACCGTACACTGTGGCAGGAGATTGGAGGCTGGAGATGGAAGCCTCAAGATTAGCACAAGAGAAACCAATTGGCAGAGAAAGACTGGACAGCCGTTCCTCACCTGGGCTTCACATACAGAGCGAAATATTACATGAGAAAAGACTTTGAACCTCCAAATGGGAAGGGTAGCATTACCTGAAAGACCTGTGAAGGCCACGCCCTGAAGAGAGGCAGGGCTTTGGGAGCTTTTGCCCTGAGCGCAATAGTCAGCTTCTGAGTGCTCTCCCTGCCTTAAGAACTGTCTTGTTTCTAACTCTATGTCTCGTCCTGGGACACGGGAGCCTGGATTTGGGTGGCCTCAGATCCAGCACCTGGCCCTGAGCGTGGTTTGTTTTTGGTTTTTTGAGGGTGGGTTGTTTGGGTTTTTTGGAGGGGGAGATATTTGTTTGCTTGTTTGGTCTTTCCTTCATCTCTGTATCTCTTTTTCAGATATTCTCTTAGGCTAAAGCAACCTCCTGGACACCCTGGGATGTCACCCTGTCTTCCCTTCACGCCTATTTTAAAAGGCCTGGTTCTCTCTGTATCACCCTCTCCAGGCAGCTGTTTGGGGGATTTTGTTCTTAGTGTCCTCTCAAGCTCTAATAAAGTAGTCCTCCAGCTTCCTTCTCAGTCTGTTTTGTTTTATTAACAAGATTTAGAACCCAAAAGGGAACCTCAATCTCCCCATAGCACTGTTTTCACACAGTTGCCATACATTTGTGAACTTTTATTATAACATTTTTTGCTGAGTCACGCATTATAATTTCAAAATATTCTATGTTTAGCTTTAAAAATTCTTTTGAGGAGTATGAAAAGCAATAAAATGAAGAAAACTAAAAAAAAAAAAAAGTAAGTTGACTACAATCATCTCAAGTCAGAATGATTAGCACTACAAGTCTTTTATACTTTTTATACCCATGCTAGGCAAGGGCCCTACCACTGAGCAACATCCCTAGCCTTCCTAGCCCAGCTCTCTAATACTGAAGAACAGAAAACAGGCCACCAGACAATAATGACTTAGAACTGGGGATCTGTATGCTGTGTAAGTGTATTGCCTCTTCTAGAATGTACACTGCAGAGGAAGAGAAGAGAGGGGCTAGAGAGGTTGTTCATTGGTTAAGAAAACGTACTACTCTTCCAGAAGACCCAAGTTCAGTTCCCAGCACCACCACGTTAGTGGTTCTCAACCTTCTGGAACTCTAACTCCAGGGGGTCTAAGAAGTCTGGGCTCATGGGCACCTGCACTCAAGTGCACATATGTTCACAAACACACACACACACACACACACACACACACACACACACATACACACACACACAGAATTAAAAGTAATTTAAAGATTAAGTTTTTTGTTTGTTTTTAAGGAAAAGCAAGAACAGGAAATAGGTCTCCTGTTTGGTAAGGGCAGACAGTAAGGAAGTAATTTAGAGTTAATGAACTAATGTAAGACCCAATTCAACAGTGAAACAAACTTGGGGAGTGGGGGAGAGTGAAATAAGTCCATTGGGGACAAAGTTCCCAAATAGCCAGAGGGAAAGCAGGAACTTCAAAGTCAGCAGGAGAAATGAATAGGGTGTGAAAGTCAGATGAGCTGGGTCCTGCTTCCCCCCAGATTCCCCAAGAGATCTGGAGAGCATCCACAGTCAACAGCAGATGGGAACACTGAAGAGGGAGGCTGGGCAGGGCTGACAACTGAAGCAGAGTAATGAAGAAGGAAAGGAGCAAAGAAGGGTGGGGTGGTCCAGCCAGAGAAGCGAAGCAGAACATGCTAGCAGTTTGTCAATTTTATCTTCCTCTTGGGCCTCTCGGAAGATAAGAGAGGTCAAGCTCTGTCGGTGAGGGAGGGTATCATGCAGACACCGCAGGGGGAGATTTCTGCTGGGATTCTCCCCACACTTGCCAGAGAGATAGTGAGGCAGAGAGCCTGCGGTGTGATTGGGGTAGCTTCATAGCTATCTTCATCATCATTTAGATGCTAGGAGACAGAACCACTTCTCTTCCAGGGGAGGTATGTAAACACGCAAAAATAATTTTGTGTCAATTCTGTTTTGCAGGTCAAGGTTGGATATGACATTCTTCCAATGTGAACATTTTAAAAAAACCCTCAGGGGTTGGAGATTTAGCTCAGTGGTAGAGCGCTTACCTAGCAAGCACAAGGCCCTGGGTTCTGTCCCCAGCTCCGAAAAAAAGAAAAAAGAAAAAAAAAACCCTCAGACATCTCAATAGTGTGAGGGAAGTACCAACAATTTTGGAATATATACCCAGAGAGTAAACGTGAGACAAAGGATTAGAAAAAGAGGGATGAGCTGAATTCCTCATGGAGTAATTCCCCTTTAGAGATAGTAAGGTATAGGAGAATACTAAAATTATATGACTGGAGAATGGTTGAAAGGTGGATGGATAGATGGATGGATGGATGGATGGATGGATGGATGGATGGGTGGATGGATGGACAGACACATGGATGGATAGATGGACAGACACATGGATAGATAGATAGATGGATCCACTGATCTAGACAAGGAGATTTCTGAAATATAAATAAACCTAAAAAAATAAAGACAGGTTGGCAAGATGGCTCGGCAGGTAAAGGCACTCGTGCTTAAGCCTGACGCCTGAGTTTGATCCCTGTAGTAGAAAGATAGAACTGACAGCTGCATGCTTTTTTTTCTACTTAGAAACAAACGAATTTATTATGAAGTATGCCAAACAGAAAGACTAGGGAGACTTCCAGAAATATAGTGTGAGCATCTTGCCTGAAGAGTTTAGGAAGACCTCACCCAAGCCGGGACAGTCCCTCTTCACTTCTCCTTGATGCTGTCTGCCATGGTGAGCTGGTCGAAGAGCTTCTCCATGTTGCGATTTTCCGGAGCCCCCATCCTACACAGGTTGGTCATGTAGCCACCCATCTCGAGGATTTCTACCTGTTGTGGCAGAAAATGGCACTTCAGGAAGTTGAACAGATAGAGGTCACCTTTGCTGTTAGCCAGGTTATAAAGCTGCAGGTGGCGTCTGCATGTATGCCATGGCATGTACAGGCACTCAAGTGCACACATGCACAAACACACACTGAATGAATGAATGCATGCATGCATGCATGAATGAATAATGAATGAGTAATGAAATGGTCAAAGGACAAGAACCAGGTACACAAAACTTGTCTCAATGTTGTAAAAGTCTAAGGAAAGACACTATAATCTTTTTAAGGTAGAATTTTACATAACCTCTGTAACAACAAAACTCAAACATATTTGTGTAAGCAGTCCAGTCCATATCAAAATAAGAAGAGGCCAACACAGCTGGGCTGGTTAACACAGATGAACCAGTGAGCCAGTAACATCTGCCAAACGAATGCAGAGATGACTCCAGAGGCTGTAAGTCGAGAAGGCCAGGGGGAAGCACATGAGAAAGATAGAAAGAGGAAGCAGAATTAGGGAGCGAGAGTGAAGACAAAGGGGTCTGCAGGTGGGATAATAAGAAATTAAAAAATGCTAAAGAAACCCTAGCATGAGATACACAGCCCAGGAAACAAGAATTAGATGCATGAATACATAGAAGGGTAGGGAATCTTTATTTGAAGACCAAGCCAGCCTACAGCCTGGGAAGGGGCTGGCTGCCAACCTCACTGTTCAATCTTGCATGTGCGCATGAAAGACTGACTCTCTCAGCTCCAGGTTCTGGCCTTCAGTCTTGCAGGCTCAAAAGCTGAATGTTGCCAACTATGGGACAGGATCCAGGGCTTAGGCTCACAAAGACAGATAAAGCAGGACATCATTTTGTATACACAGACACACTTTCTTCCTGCAGGCGGTCTTTGAAAGTAAGCAAAAAACAGTTGGAAGTTCTCTCAGAGAAGATGGTGTTGCCATAAAAAGAAGTCACGGAGAAACAGGATTAAACTCCTAGATGGAGGGGCATAAGCCTTTGGCATTTGCTAGCTGTGTGGCCTTGAGCAAGTGGTTTAATCTCTGTGTCTCGTCTATTAAATGGAAAATTCTGATACATAAGAAATCACACCAAAATTAAGCAGTGTAAGACAACTGCCATTTATTTTGTTCACATATCTGCTATTATGTACTACACATGGTGTTTGCTAAAGTGTTCAAATACAGACTGGGGGACCTATTACATGACGTTATGAGGGGACTCAGTCAGCGTTAAGGACTCTGGATTCACCTTTTGGTCATGGGCTTGTCTCGAGACTTCCAAGTGCTCTTTAAATCTCCATGGCGAGATCCCAAGAGCACGCATCCCTGGAAACAGAGAGTAAAAGCTGCCATCTTCTTATGCTTGGACCAGAGGTTCACACATGTCCTATTCTATCAGCCAAACAACTACAGGGCACAGATTCTAGCCACCCAAAGCTCCCAATATGTCTGCTATGCTGGTGGTTCAAACCAACTAGTGCATAAAAGTGTACCCTTCTTTAAATGTTTCTGATGTGTGTTTGTTGTGTTGTTTGAGACTATTCAACACTGCTTTAGGGAACAAGAAAACACAAGATGCATGGCATTCCCAAGATATAGTAAAATGTAACCCTATGCACCATACTAACACAAATGCACACGCATGTGATAAATATATTCAGACATACTGAACATGCTCTTCTTATACTTTCTAAATTAAAGAGAGAAAGTAAACTGGGAATGGTGTTCACACTTGCCATTCTAACCCCTGGGAGCATGAGGTAGGAGGACCATGAGTACAAGGTCAACCTTAGCACATAGCAAGATTGTGTATGAAAAGAAATAAAAATTTAAAAGACAGTATTTTAAAAAGGAAAGACAATAGCAAAATAACAGAAGTCTTCTAAAAGACAAAGGATAGAAAGACCAACTAGCACTAATATGATAGAGTAAAACATAAAACCATCACTATTCATGAGGGCTAATTTAACTGCTCACTGTTGACACCCATCTTGGCCCCTCCTGTCATCTGCCCAAAGCTGTTCAGAAGACTAACTGGCATGCTGCAGTTGTCTCTTTCCAATACAGCAAATGTTTGTCATCAAGCCCAGACACGTTCTGTCAACTTACTTCAACCTCAGCTCCAGTTTCTGTAACCACATGATTCACAGGGAAGGCTAATGCAGTAGACAGCCGCGTGACCATCAAATGCTTCAGGCACCTGAACATCACACAGATAACTTACCCCACCCAATTCTTTCTCCTTCAGTTGTCAGTTGAAGTGTGTCCTTCCTCTAGACATGATGAAATTCTAATTCCAAGGACTGTATGGAACCCCAAGGACCTGTGAATATGACTTTCCTTCAGAAGTAGGGTCTTTGTCGATGTAATCAAGTTAAGATTGTAGCATATTAGATTGCTGAAGCATTAAATCTAATCACCGGTGTCCTTTCAAGAAGAGACACTGAAATACACACAAAGAAGACCAAATGGGGTGGAGGCAAAGATGGGGGTGCTACAGCTACATGCTGAAAACCTCTAAAGATTGCTGGCCAGAACCGGAAGCTAGACAGAAGCAAGAGGGACCCTTGCCTAGGGCCTCAGGAAGGGGTCAGCACTTTGATTTCGCACTCTCAACCTCCCAAACTGTGAAAGAATGACCATCTATTCTTCTATGCAACAAGCCATGACAGACAGGACATAAGGTGGAGTTAAGGGTAACAGATCAAATAAACAAATGAATACATAAATAAATAGCAGGGAGAACAAAATGAAAGAAGCATAAATGAAGAAGGTCAAAGAATTAAATCTGAATTATCAAATGTAAATCTGGGAGGTCACAAAATCAAATAAGGAGATAACGATGGCAGGAGCCCCCCATCTAAGAGCATGCGCTGTACCTCCAACGCGCTGTGTGCTTTTCCTCATCTCCCAACCGCACCAAGATGAGAAAATCATCTGGGAGACATTCCATAATTTATCAGGGGTAGCATAGGGGAACAACACAGCTAGACTCCAACCAGACCTGTTTGGCTCAAAAGCTTTCATCTTTCCCAGGTTATCCCTCGGCCTTCTGCTAACACGAATGTCCCAGGAGAGGAGGGAGACAAAGTCAATCGATATTTTTAGGAAAGTATATGCATAAGAAATTGCAAGGAAAAAAAAAACCTAGAAAAAGAGTTCCATCAGAGAAGACAATAGTGGCCACCCCCTCCTCCTCCTCCTCCTCCTGTCCTCTTCCTCCTCCTCCTTCTCTGTCCTCCTCCTCCTCACCCTTCTCCTCCTTCTCCTGTCCTCCTCCTCCTCCTCCTCCTCCTCCTCCTCCTCCTCCTCCTCCTCCTCCTCCTCCTTTCCTTTCTTGTCTCTTCATCTTAAACTTCCTGTGCGGATGCTCAGTAGATAAGCAAGGCATGTCTGGGAGACATGCAGTACCTGGATGAACTGGGAAACAGAAGGACAAACCCTTCCTAACTGGCTTCCTTTATGATGCTACAAGCAGCATCGGTGAGAAAGGACTTAGAGGAGTGCTGTGGGGGAGGGGATGGCATTGAGGGAAGTAAATCCAAGTGACTCCCAAGTCCAAACATTTAGCATCCCTCACTCATTAAGAACAGATAGCCGAAAAGTTACTTACTAACAGTCTCTGTGAAAGGCACTGAGCCAAGGAGGTTTAAGAGCTGCAAAGAGAATGAGGCTACTTTGTTAGTAAAAAGGAAATAATTGATACTGACTTATCAAAATGAAGGATGCTTTGCTGAGGTCTACTGCGGATAGCCGAATTTTCTTTCATTAAGAAATACACACACACACACACACACACACACACACACACACACACACACACACACGAAGAATGACGGAGCTGATGAACCCTCCTGGCTTTGGAAGGCTCTGAGAGTGGTGTGACATGTTTAAAAACTGATACAAAGAAAACTGAAAGGATGGAAGGAAGCCAAATCTGTATTTTAAGAAAAAATGCTCCCGGCCATGGTTATATAAAATGCTGAGAGAAATGGGAAGAAGACTGGAGCCAACATACAACACTGAGAGATGTCAGGTGACGAGAAGAAAAGGGGATCCAAGAAGGATGGACTTTCTTCCTGTGGTTACTCAGTGTTCAGAACCAAAGAATGCAGTGAGAGTTTAGGGGAGACAAGGACTGCAGGGGTAAGGGGCCGTGTAAACTGTGAGCTGGAGAGACGGCTGAGCACTAAGTTGCTCTCCTGGGGGACCTGGGGTCACATCCTACAATCCTTATCAGGCCTTCACACTTACCTGTAGCCGCAGCTCCAGGGGACTAGCTCTCTCTTCTGCCCTCTATGGGAACAGACAGACATGCTCATGCAAATGTTCCTGCCTCGCAACTCACACACAAATTAATATAAAGTAATAAATTCTTAAATGTTAGACATGTCTTCACCCCAGCTCTAAGTTTTGGGCTTTCTTAGAGTTCAATTTTCCTTTCCTTCCCCCCTCCCATGTGTCTGCACCTCCCTCTCTCCCTTCCTTCCTCCCTCCCTCCTTCCCTCCCTCCCTTCTCCCTTTCCTCCCATCTTCTTCTTCTTCCTTTGTTTTACACAATTTTCTTAACCTCTCTGTGTCTGTTTCTTTTCGAGAATAAAAGTAAAAGGAAGGAAAGACTCCTGCGTGGCTTCACCTCCTCCCAACCGGATGCTCTTGCAGAGTAAATCAGTTGAGTATGGTGTTTTCAATTGAGCCCTAGCTCATGGGGAAGGATCTAAATGTTCATTATCATAATTGATTGTGTATAATAACCTTGGGAGATATAGACCAGATAGCCCTGAGAGAGAAACTGCCAACAGTATACAGGATATGTCTGAAGAATTGTTTCAAAGGTGGAGGGTAGGGGAAAAATGCCAAGAAAGAGGTGGGCCCATGCTAAGAAATAAAAGAAAAAATAGCTCTTAAACAATCTATTGAATAAATTCAACTCAAAAAATGCTGTGGATTGCCTAAGCGATGAAAGGGAGGGTCTCTGGGGGTGGGGGCAGACTCTTCTTTGGGGTCCCATCGGAGACAATGCAGCCTGTCTAGGAGCCAACCTTCAGCAGCGCAGCATCGAGGGCCACGATGGGGCTCTCATTGAAAGCCTAATGACATCCGACTGAAGACAGGAAACACAGTGACGATCTGAGGTCACAACCTAAACACACACCTATGAAGGGCAGTTCAAGTACAGTATGCTTATATCCTAGACCCTCCCAATGAAAAGAATGCAATGGTTGCATATGCGTTGACAAGGGGGAGTCCTTCACATGGTGTTTAATGACAAAGTGCAGAGCACCATACATATTAGATTACTCTACTTTACGAAAATGTCTTATATGATTATATGTACATAGCGGAACCAGATACAAGAGTCTAGAAGATGAAGCCTGGGTGCTGAATGGCTTTCTTTCTTTGATTACTTATCTGATGGAAGGGAAACTTTGCTTTTTTATTTTAATTGTGTTGGGAATTCAGGGACCCTACTCAAGCAAGCAGAAAGCATGCTTGGCATACACAAGGCCCTGGGTTAAATGTCACTGCAATAAATAAATAAGGAAAGAAAGAAAGACCAACAACAAAAGTAAAGAGTAGCAATAAAAAAACAAGCTTGCAGGTCTACCACTTAAGGAAGTAACCTTGAACAAATACTTGCTTATCTATGCCTCAGTTTACCCATCTTTAAATGTCTAATAATCTGACATGGCTGCAAGGAGGACACATGCAAGTATGAACAGTATGCATGACACTGGGAACTGAGTTCACTATCCAAAGCTCTCCAGGTCTGTGCTACCAAACCTCTGTGACGCTCTCGAGGCTTTCCGGCACCAGCAGGAGTCATTTCAGAGACTTAAAAAACCCAAATGGAGAAAAGCAGAGTTCATAATTTGTCAACATGAAGAGGACTTTTGTGGAATTCTTTCACACTGGTTTCTCTGGGACAAACTCAGAACTATTTTGTACAGTTTTCCTCAAAGCTCAGTAGGAGGCTTAGCCTTCATCCTGCTCAATCTCTGGGCTTCCCACTGTTGAACGTTCTGATCCCAGGTCAGAGTATACCTTTAGCTTTCCTCTTGCATTCTCAACCCAAGCCTATCTTTTTAAAAGTATGTGTACCTGCCTATTTCTTGCTAAGCTAGGTCTGAATGTTTTTAATTAATATTATAAATGGAGTGTTTTTCCCATTACATTTTAAACTTGATCTTCTTCGCATACAAGGAAGCTTTGAGGATGAATCCCACCAGATATTAAAATGTTATCCATGGAGCTAAAAGGATTAGAAGTAGTTTGTTAAAGGAAAAAAAATGAGAAGATTAAGTATAGACAAGAGAATTTAAAAATAACTTTATAACACATATGGGGACCTAGTATATTACACGCAGAAGGGAAATGAATTAATCTGTAAATTACAATGCAAAAACTAGTTATCAGTTTAGATAAATATAGATTCCTTTCCTCAGGCTTTACACCAAGTTAATCTAGATTAATTAGAGACTTTAATAAAACTATTAAATCAGATTAATCAGTGACTTAAAAGATAAAGCTATTATAGGAATAACTGAAATTTAAAATTCATTAATTTTAAATCATGGTAAAAAGAAATGGTTTCTAGTCAATATGTATAAAATTTAGACTTTATAAAGGAAAGTTAAATACTTATGTAATTAAATCATCTGTTTGGGAAAAAATATCATAAAACCAAATGATAATAAACTGGTCACATCTTAGTAGCACACATAAAAATGTCAATTTTCTTTAATTTACAAAGAATTTATCCTAATACATTAGGGAAAAGTTTTGACCGTCGATTGAGAACTGAACTGAAGACTATCAGCTCATTAATGCAGTTTGTACAGATGAAGTTTGAATAACCAGAACATGCTGAGAAGAAAGGCAAGAGATCACAATTTCCAGTGGCTGCAATGAGCCCAGATAACAGGAAAGGCTGCCTCCTCCATCCTCAGAGCCCGATGGGTCAGACACCTGTCCACCAACTATAATACTTGGTGTGTTTCTTTTCTTAGTGGGATGGCTTTCCTATCATTCTGATATAACATGATAAACTCTCTTATGTGTGTTAGAAGTGAAAAATGGAGAATTGCCTCCCAACTCCACACTCAGGAATTGCTTCTCTGATGTTTTCAAGTTTTAACCTTAAGAAAAAAGAATCTGGGGCTAGAGAGATGGCTCAGTGGTAACAGCACTGACTGTTTTTCCAGAGGTCCTGAGTTCAAATCCCAGCAACCACATGGTGGCTCACAACGATCTGTAATGGAATCCGATGCTCTCTTCTGGTGTGTCTAAAGACAGTATACTCACATTAAAATAAATTAATAAATCTTAAAAAGGAGAAAAGGTAACAGCTTGCTTCTCAAACCTGCTTGGGTTTATGGCTTCTGTACTTTTCTGTTGACAAATGCTGCATCTCATGTTGGGAAGGTCACCCTGCCAGCTTCATAAGGTCACAGCCAAGTGGTCTTGAAACATCTTCCTCTCTGTCCTGACACTTCTCCTTTGGTTAAATATGCATTCTTTACCTCTGACATTGCCATAGATGGGATTTCTTGACTCTTTTCTAGATAGTTGGCCTTCATGAAACACAGTCATGAAGCCATAGGCACCCCGTCCTAATAGCCTTTTCATGTAGGGTCCTGTTTTATATTTGAAATGTCTCTCTTAAAAGGCTCTTCACCCACCACCACCACCACCATAATCAAATAATGAACAAGTCAGTCCTGGTTTGCTTTTCTGTTACGGTGACAAAATGCTGGGGAGGAAAGGATTTGTTTTAGCTTATAAATTACAGTCTATCATTGAAAGAAACCAAAGTGGGAGCTAAATGCAGAAACCTGATGTCAGGATTGGAAGCATAGACCACAGAGGAACCCGATTACTAGCTAATGTCTTCCTGACTTGCTCAGCCACCTTCATTATCCCAGGCCTATTTGTGCAGGAAAGGCACAAGTCTACAATGGCTGGGACCTCCTGCTTCAATTGGCAACTAAGAAAATGCTCACAGACGCCCATAGGCCAATCTGATGAAGGCAATTCCCCAACTGAGATGTCCTCTTCCCTAGTCTGTGTAGGTCTGTGTCAAACTGGCATAAATTGCGATGCCTTCCTACAAGGATCCATCTACGCCCCCCACCATGATGAAAGTAATTCACAGGGAAATACTATGAAATTTGATAAAGAGATAACTTAAAAATTGTCAATATACATGTCCCCACAACTTAGTTATTACTATAATTATTTAGGCTATCCATAAAATGTACACACTGATGCTTCTCAAATTACAATAAGGTTACTTCCCAATATGATGTTCCCAATGGGTTCATCATAAGTTGGAAATATGAGAAAAAATGCACTTATTAGATCCAACCTCCTGAACCTTGTCATACCTTGGCCACACAGCACACTGCAGAGTGCCAAGCGTTTCTGTGTGGTCATGACTGACAGGGAGCTGTGACTAATGCTGTCTATCATCCTAAGAGAACAGTGCACCATGCATGTCACTTCTGAAATCTTTAGAGTTAGGAAAATCCTGACATTGAACTAACAATATATAGGGCACCAATAAGATTTACATGCCAGGTAGTATATATTGTATGTGTCTTATGCTGTGTGTGTACATTTGTGCACTTGTATGTAATAAGAATCAATATAAACCTATGTTTAATCTACGATGGTCTCTTAGCTATCTACTGCCTCCCAATTAAAACGGTCCCTCTGGAAAGAGGAGAGGGGTCAATATGATTCAGGAAATAAATGAAACTCAGAAAGTTCCTGAATGTTACAAGATTTACAAAGCCCCTCTCCAAGGTTATGAAGCCAGTAAGAATGCTCTCCAACCAGACCCGATGCCTTCCGGTTGTGTGAAGAACTGGAGGTGTACAGAAGTCATGGCTCATCGGATGGGCCTCTCGGTGATGGAGTTGCTTCTGAGTCACCCATGCTCCTGCTACCCCCATAAACTCACAGGTTCACCAAGCTAGACCTGAACGGAATCATATCTTTGATCTGTTGTCCAGCACCTGTGGTGCATAGACATTTACTCACGTCTCCCCAGGAAAAGCCTCATAAAAGCTTTGAGTACTTTATATGTATTGTTTTATTTAATTCTCACAATCACTGATTAAGTTAACACTATTATACATCCCATACATCCCATCTGTGGTGGATTAAACCAGGCCACAAGTTGTTTGGCATTCCTTCCGAGAGAGGGTGAGAGAGAGGTCATCCCCACCCGGGCTCTCCACAGGCTCTAGGATGGCTTTGGTGACTAGTTTTATAAGGAAGTGATGTAGTGCTAGTTGCCAGTCTCAAGCCTTAAGAGCATCCTCTTCTGGTAGCCTCACTTTTGGACCCTGAGCCTCTACAGTGGTTCTCAACCCCCTCTCACAGGGGTCTCTAAGACCGTTGGGAAACACGGATATTTACATTACAATTCATAACAGTAACAAAATTACAGTTATGAAGTTGTAACAAAATAATTTTATGGTTGGGGTTTGCCCCAAAGTGAGGAACTGTGTTAAAGGGTGGCAGCATGCTGCTCTACTGTAAGACTCCTTGCTTATGACAACAGCTAGAAAGGTGCTCAGTCCAGCTTCTAGTCAACCTGCATCAAAGTGCCAGACAATAAGGGCAGTCCTCCTGGATCCTTTAGAACTCATAGCTGCTAACTGAGTGCCACCAAGCATGAGGAGTCCCAGCAAGTGTCTTCCCAAAATGCCTGACATACAAAACCATGTGATTTAGTACACTGGGTATTGTGTCATTCCATTCGGTGTTTAAGTAATTGTTACACTGCCAAGTGTAGCTGGAATTCCCATCTCCCAGATGTAAATCAGAGTGAATAAAGTAACTCTTTCTGGATCACACACCTAATTAACAGTACGACTGATATTCCAACGGAGGCAGCCTGACTCAGAAGCCTATAATCTTACTACTCCATTGAATTCTTTTAAAATGATAATGAACTTTTAGAGAAAGGACAGAGATAACATCTTGATTCTCCTTAGCGCTACTCTAATTCCTAACTAATGAAGAATCTGCTGAAGGCCCATGTCCCCATCTCCTGCCCCCTTCTATTCAGTTACCTAGTCATGCATATTTTCACAGCCTTCTGAATTTTAAAATGTGGTAAGTTTCTTCCACAGATTTGCCTGCATTAGGACAGTGGAGGAGACATCCCCATTTCTCCTCTGTCCTTGATGTTGATCATATCAGCTAATGCTGGGTAATACCAAAAGGGCAGACTAATTCTGGGTTTCAGGAAGTTGATTTCTATGGCATTAAATTCAGCTTAGCAATTTTTCAAGGAATCAGAGGCCCTGGGGGCTTGGAAGTTTCTATGATAAACTACCACCCCATCTACTTCATATTAGAATGAATTATTTCTTAGGAAGGGAAAAGGGGTGGGTAGAGAGGAGACTTGATGACCTTCTTTTCAGACAAATAGATCTGTACCTATAACCTTTCTGGAGCCAAAAAAGGTCAGGGGTCAAGGACCCAGAGGAACAGATCAAATCAAGAGATATAGACTAATTAAAGACTGCAGCAATGTGCATGTGTATAGACACTATTGTTTCCAAGGCATAATAAACGGCATTATATGTGACATCAAAGGAAGCCAGATCTCTCTGAGCTATTTTGTTGCTGAAGGGCATTTTCCAAACAAAAGGATGACAGCCACATGGCCCGGCCTAATTTTCTAAGGGTTGCTTCTAAAACATTTATCTCAGACTCATCATATTAAAGAAAAGGATTCAAATGACAGACAGGCAACAGAGAGTTCACGAGCAAAACACTCTTAAATATGGTTATGTAATTATTAAGTTTCGTGAAATCTCTGCATAAAACCCAGAATTCTGAGAATTTAGAGATTAACTAGTCAAATGGTTCTTAAATAATAATGCTCATCCTATATCCACAGCACCCGACCTAACTAAAGTGTCCTTTTAAAGAAAAAGATGTAACAATCTACATTTGATTTATAAAATGGTAGATTCCCCCCAGGGATTCATACCCTAATGAGGGATGGGTTCAGTTTACCATGTAGCTGAGTTCCCCTTGAACAGTAAGCGACCGTGAAGTTTGCTGCCATCGTGGCTGGGGGACTTCATCAAGGTAAGAGCAACCATGTGACTTGGATGCTATCTTTGACAATGATACCATAAAGAAGGCAAATGCCATGTGACTTTAGCACCATCTTGGTTAATGTTGGTATATGCATAAGCCAAGATGGCAGTATCCATAAAACCTCAGTCCCAATGAGTCCTCTGGAGATCATTCTCATATCACTAAGGAGAAAATATGTGACCTCCAAAGTATTTATTTTGTGTCCCTGTGTTAGGCATTGGCTCTAATGCTGTCTCAATTCAATTTGGCTCCAAAAGGCTACGTTCCCTGATGCTGAGCCCCCGCCCCCGGCCCTGCCCCACCCTGCCCCACCCTGCCCTGCCCTTAGCTGGATTTACTGAGGCAGGACCTGGAAATTTGTGTGGGCTGGGGACTGGGGAAAGAAAAGGGAATATTGCCATGACTCAGGGAAGAGGGATGGGACATAAGAACTGCAGGAGAGAAAACCGACCAGACACGTAAGAATTCAGGTAAGTGGCTACTGGCCACTGCCCAGATTGGGCCTGGGGTTGCAGGGGAAGGTTTATGAGTGCCCAGCCTTTCAGCAAGTCACGGCAGGCCAAAAATTAACTAGAGAGAGAGAGAGAGAGAGAGAGAGAGAGAGAGAGAGAGAGAGAGACACTGTGTGTGTTTCATTCACAAATCCAGATTGCTCCTGCATGGGTACTCATGCGACTCGGCAGGAGCCAGAGTGGCTTAGCCCTTTACCACTATAACCCTAACACTTTGTTTCGTTTTAATTTTCGTATAGATGATGTATGTATTTATAGGTGTCTGAAGAGAACCTAAAAGCCTTCCCCTGGCCATACCCGTACAATACTGGCATACTGACAGAGGAAATTAACACTTTGAGATCCACAAGTCCCAAAAAAGACTCAAAGAACAAAGTGACAAGTGTTAGACAAGATGCTGCCAACCAGCGCTGCTATGGTGGGCTCTTCTGAGTCTCAATGGCTGTTATTTCTCCAGGTCCATTTTTCTGTAACTAAGATTAAAATGTTCTTTTGCCCCTAAATATTCATTTGTTCTACACATCTCTGCTTTTGCTTCTGGCCAATCTAACAATATGTTTACTAAAGATCTCTATGTTGTTTCCCTGTCAACTTTTGAATATATATAATATAGTCCCCAAACCTTGTTGATCCCGGCCCACAGCTCCCTGCTCCCAAACCCTGTGGGAGAGAGCTGATCGCCCAGACCTGTGGGCAATCCTGAGACTGCAGTGCAGGAGAGACTGCCACTTCAGCCCACCTTTGCCCACATCCCTGACCCAAGAGAAAACTGTATAGGGCCTCTGGGCACAGGAAGATAGGGGCAGTCAAGCTGTAGGAATCCTGCGGTCCAGACTCCGCCCAGATGTGAATGGACCCAGTCAAACAGCACCCTGCACCCAAATCCTGTGGGAGAGAGATCTAGATCTTCAGAGGGGCAGACACGCCTGGGAAACCAGAGGAGACTACTCTCTGCCCACATTTCTGACTCTAGAGGAAAACACCTAGCACCATCTGGGCCACCTGTGCACAGGGGCCCAGGAGAAGGAGGGGCAGGCCCTTCTGGTTTCCGCCCACAGGGACAGCTGAAAGCCAGTGGACAGGAACAACTACACACCTGAAAGCAGAACACTCTGTTCCTATAACTGGCTGAAAGAAAAGGTCTACAGCACTCCTGACACACAGGCCTATAGGACGGTCAAGCCACTGTCAGAAATAACAAAAAAAGGTAACGCCAGAGACAACCTGATAGTGAGAGGCAAGCACACAAACCCAAGCAACAGAAACCAAGACTACTTGGCATCATCAGAGCCCAATTCTCCCACCGAAGCAAACACTGAATATCCAAACATACCAGAAAAGCAAGATTTAGATTTAAAATCACATTTGATCATAATGATGGAGGACTTTAAGAAAGAAATAAAGAACTCCCTTAGAGAAATGCAGGAAAACACAAGTAAACAAGTAGAAGCCTATAGAGAGGAATTACAAAAGTCCCTGAAAGAATTACAGGAAAATACAATCAAACAGGTGAAGGAATTGAAAGTGGAAATAGAAACAATAAAGAAAGCACAAAGGGAGACAACCCTGGTTATAGAAAACCAAAGGAAGAGACAAGGAGCCGTAGATACAAGCATCACCAACAGAATACAAGAGATAGAAGAGAGAATCTCAGGAGCAGAAGATTCCATAGAAATCATCGACACAACTGTCAAAGATAATGTAAAACAGAAAAAGTGACTGGCCCAAAACATACAGGAAATCCAGGACACAATGAGAAGATCAAACCTAAGGATAATAGGTATAGAAGAGAGTGAAGACTCCCAACTCAAAGGACCAGTAAATATCTTCAACAAAATCATAGAAGAAAACTTCCCTAACCTAAAGAAAGAGATGCCTAAAAGCATACAAGAAGCCTACAGAACTCCAAATCGATTGGGCCAGAAAAGAAACTCCTCCCATGACATAATAGTCAAAACACCAAATGCACAAAACAAAGAAAGAATATTAAAAGCAGAACGGGGAAAAGGTCAAGTAACATATAAAGGAAGACCTATCAGAATCACACCAGACTTCTCACCAGAGACTATGAAAACCAGAAGATCCTAGACAGATGTCATGAAGACACTAAGAGAACACAAATGCCAGCCCAGGTTACTGTATCCAGCAAAACTCTCAACTAAATAGATGGAGAAACCAAGATATTCCATGACAAAACAAAATTTACACAATATCTTTCTACAAATCCAGCCCTACAAAAGATAATAAATGGTAAAGCCCAACATAAGGAGGCAAGTTATACCCTAGAAAAAGCAAGAAACTAATCGTATTGCAACAAAACAAAGAGAAGACAAGCACACAAACATAATCTCACCTCCAAATATGAAGATAACAGGAAGCAACAATCACTATTCCTTAATATCAACATCAATGGACTCAATTCCCCAATAAAAAGACACAGATTAACAAACTGGATACACAGTGAAGATGCAGCATTTTTCTGCCGACAGGAAACACACCTCAGAGACAAAGACAGACACTACCTCAGAGTAAAAGGCTGGAAAACAACTTTCCAAGCAAATGGTCAGAAGAAGCAAGCTGAAGTAGCCATTCTAATAGCAAATAAAATCAATTTTCAACCAAAGGTCATCAAAAAAGACAAGGAAGGACACTTCATATTCATCAAAGGAAAAATCCACCAAGATGAACTCTCAATCCTAAATATCTATGCCCCAAATACAAGGGCACCTACATACGTAAAAGAAACCTTACTAAAGCTCAAAGCACACATTGCACCTCACACAATAATAGGAGGAGATTTCAACACCCCACTCTCATCAATGGACAGATCATGGAAACAGAAATTAAACAGAGACATAGACAGACTAACAGAAGTTATGAACCAAATGGACATAACAGATATTTATAGAACATTCTATCCTAAAACAAAAGGATATACCTTCTTCTCATCACCTCATGGTACTTTCTCCAAAATTGACCATATAATCAGGCACAAAACAGGCCTCAACAGATACAGAAAGATAGAAATAATCCCATGTGTCCTATCAGACCACCCCGGGCTAAAGCTGGTCTTCAATAACAATAAGGAAAGAACACCCACATATGCATGAACAATGCTCTACTCAACAATACCATGGCCAAGGAAGAAAGAAAGAAAGAAAATAAAGACTTCTTAGAATTTAATGAAAATGAAGGTAAAACATTCCCAAATTAATGGGACACAATGAAAGCTGTGCTAAGAGGAAAACTCATAGTTCTGAGTGCCTGCAGAAAGAAAGAAGAGAGAGCATATATCAGCAGCTTGACAGCACACCTAAAAGCTCTAGAACAAAAAGAAGCAAATACACCCAGGAGGAGTAGAAGGCAGAAAATAATAAAACTCAGAGCTGAAATCAACCAAGTAGAAACAAAAAGGACTATACAAAGACTCAACAGAACCAAAAGTTGGTTCTTTGAGAAAATCAACAAGATAGATAAACCTTTAGCCAGACTAACCAGAGGACACAGAGAGTGTATCCAAATTAACAAAATCAGAAATTAAAAGGGAGACATAACAACAGAATCAGAGGAAATTCAAAAAATCATCAGATCCTACTACAAAAGCCTATATTCAACAAAACTTGAAAATCTGGAGGAAATGGACAATTTCCTAGACAGATACCAGGTACTGAAGTTAAATCAGGAACAGATAAACCAGTTAAACAACCCCATAACTCCTAAGGAAATAGAAGCAGTCATTAAAGGTCTCCCAACCAAAAAGAGCCCAGCTCCAGATGGGTTTAGTGCAGAATTCTATCAGACCTTCATAAAAGACCTCATACCAATACTTTCCAAACCATTCCACAAAATTGAAACAGATGGTGTACTACCAAATTCCTTCTATGAAGTCACAATTACTCTTATACCTAAACCACACAAAGAACCAACAAAGAAAGAGAACTTCAGACCAATTTCCCTTATGAATATCGACACAAAAATACTCAATAAAATTCTTGCAAACCGAATTCAAGAGCACATCAAAACAATCATCCATCATGATCAAGTAGGCTTTCTCCCAGGCATGTAGGGATGGTTTAATATACGGAAAACCATCAACGTAATCCACTATATAAACAAACTGAAAGATAAAAATCACATTATCATTTCATTAGATGCTGAGAAAGCATTTGACAAAATTCAACACCCCTTCATGATAAAAGTCCTGAAAAGAATAGGAATTCAAGGCCCATACCTAAACATACTAAAAGCCATATACAGCAAACCAATAGCTAATATTAAACTAAATGGAAAGAAACTTGAAGCAATCCCACTAAAATCAGGGACTAGACAAGGCTGCCCACTCGCTCCCTACTTATTCAATATCGTTCTTGAAGTCCTAGCCAGAGCAATCAGACAACAAAAGGAAATCAAAGGGATACAGATTGGAAAGGAAGAAGTCAAAATATCACTATTTGCAGATGATATGATACTATATATAAGTGATCCCAAAAGTTCCACCAGAGAACTACTAAAGCTGATAAACACCTTCAACAAAGTGCCTGGGTATAAAATTAACTCAAATAAATTTTGTGTAGCCTTCCTCTACACAAAAGAGAAACAAGCAGAGAAAGAAATTAGGGAAATGTCACCCTTCATAATAGTCCCAAATAATATAAAATACCTCGGTGTGACTTTAACCAAGCAAGTGAAAGATCTGTATGATAAGAACTTCAAGCCTATGAAGAAAGAAATTGAAGAAGACCTCAGAAGATGGAAAGATCTCCCATGCTCATGGATTGGCAGGATTAATATAGTAAAAATGACCATTTTACCAAAAGCAATCTACAGATTCAATGCAATCCCCATCAAAATTCCAATCCATTTCTTCAGAGAGTTAGACAGAACAATTTGCAAATTCATCTGGAATAACAAAAACCCCAGGATAGCTAAAACTATCCTCAACAATAAAAGGACTTCCAGGGGAATCACTATCCCTAAACTCAAGCAGTATTACAGAGCAATAGTGATTTAAAAAAACTGTATGATATTTGTACAGGCAGATAGACCAGTGGAATAGAATTGAAGACCCAGAAATGAACCCACACACCTATGGTCACTTGATTTTTGACAAAGGGGCCAAAACCATCCAATGGAAAAAAGATAGCATTTTCAGCAAATGGTGCTGGTTCAACTGGAGGTCAGCATGTAGAAGAATGCAGATCAATCTATGCTTATCACCCTGTACAAAGCTTAACTCCAAGTGGATCAAGGACCTCCACATCAAAACAGATACACTCAAACTAATAGAAGAAAAAGTGGGGAAGCATCTCAAACACATGGGCACTAGAGAAAAATTCCTGAACAAAACACCAATGGCTTATGCTCTAAGATCAAGAATTAACAAACGGGATCTCATAAAACTGCAAAGCTTCTGTAAGGCAAAGGACACTGTTGTTAGGACAAAACGGCAACCAACAGATTGGGAAAAGATCTTTACCAATCCTACAACAGATAGAGGGCTTATATCCAAAATAAACAAAGAACTCACAAAGTTAGACTGCAGAGAGACAAATAACCCTGTTAAAAAATGGGGTTCAGAGCTAAACAAAGAATTCACAGCTGAGGAATGTCAAATGGCTGAGAAGCACCTAAAGAAATGTTCAACATCTTTAGTGATAAAGGAAATGCAAAGCAAAACAACCCCGAGATTAGGGATAATTCTCTATATGCAGAAAGTCCACATCTGACTGTGGTTTGTTAAGGTTTTTTACATATTATGTACTTAGTGTACAAAATTTATGTACAAATAAATGCTTATGTAAACTTAAGTTGCTAGCTTAACCCAACTTCATTTTGTTCAAAGTAAAATTAAAATAATAAAAAATAATAGTGGCTAACTGTGTTGAATTTTTATAGGAAATTATCAAGAGTTTTTACATTTAAACTTTTTAAATCTGCTTTTAAGGTCAAGACATATGCAACTATACAATTCTAGTCAAAATGTTCTCTCCTTGATCCTTATCCCAATTCTGGTTCTGCAGGATAGTCCTTACAGCTTGAGGGTATAAATCAACCTCATTGGGTGATGGCTTCTACCCTAGGGTACACTTCTCCTAATGGACAACTGCCTTCCCTTCAGATAACAATAACCTATTCTGTGCTTTTAACTGTGTCTCATGTAGAAATGAATGTATAGAGGAACACAAATGTTTAAGGGCTTTGAGGTGTACTTTTGACCACAATGGCTGCTTTAAAAGTAAATGAGGAAATATTTTTTCCAAGATCCTTACGTTATTTAGGCCTATGCAGAAAGAAAAACTAATAACCGCCTAGTATCTGTCCCTTAGGACACAGGGCCTCTCTCCTTTCATAAGCCGAACAACTGCACGAGCATAGCTTCAGCTATACTAGACTACAGTGATCACAGCAGGGCATAGTAAACTTAATATGGAGAGAGAGAGAGAGAGAGAGAGAGAGAGAGAGAGAGAGAGAGAGAGAGAGAGAGAGAGACTTTAAAATGTCATCGTACGTACTGAGTAAAGGCTCTTCAGTATTACTGGTTCTGGGTCACCCACACTCCCATCAGCCCCCTTTCCAATCCTCTGTAATAAAGCCAGTAAGCTCAGCAGTCCCCATGTCCCCAGGGTGAGCTTTGCTTTCTCACTGAGACTTAGGAAGACATTGCCTAGGAAAGCCAGTGCTCAGTGGCCCTGCCACGAAAAATATATGAACTAGTCAAGGTCCGCTGTGAGGTTTGGTAAGCGAGGCTACAGAAAATTCCATACTTTTTCTTTGAAACATCGGGCCTGCTAGAGCATATATTCAGACGAATACTAAGTGTGCACATCTGTGAGAAAGAAACATAATACAGTTGACCAGAAAATGAGCGTGGAATCCACTTTATCAGCATTTTTAATATAGCTCTTAAAATAATATCTAAATACAGGCTTTCCATACCAAATTGGAGACAGATGTGTTTCCATAGAACATCCTGATGCTTGTCTATTTCCTGATGACCCTTAGACTTCTGGGCTGGACTTGTAGTTTACTTCCCCTATGCAGAATTCTGATCTACACAAAATTTAACCAGCTTATTCTTTATTCTCTCAAGAATTTGGGGGGGGGTTGTTTGGGTTTTTGTTTTTGTTGTTGTCATTGTTATTGTTTGCCAGCAGTGGTAAATATAGGCCACTCTCAAAAGGTAAAGTAGAAATCCCCTACGAGTTTGGAATGAATGCTCACATTTCAAACACTGAGATGTAAGTGGCAGCCTAAACCCAGTGCCTGAGGCAGCCCAAGAGAAGTGCAAGTGTCTGTTTTATCTTCCCAAACTGAATGGTCAACATCACAGCCTCATGCGGCTGATCCTCCATACTGACTGGGCCAGCCTAATGTTGCCTAGCAAAAAGCCTAGGAGGCATTCACCAGTAAGGACGCTAGCACAGGATAGCTTCAGTGTGAGCAACCTTAGCCTCAGCAGGACTCCCTTCTAAACAACTCGTTCTTAAATGCTTGAGAAAAGACTTTGACTTTCTTCACTGGACAATCACTGTCCTTTGGAGTCTTGTTTATAGTCTGTTAACAGGCTTTCATTTTCCCTCAGATATCTTTTGAAAAAAAGAAGAAGAAGAGGAGTAAAAAGGAGAGGCCATCTTCATGACCCCTGTACAAATATCACAAATTCTAATTATGCAACTACAAACTAAGGAATTTTGCTGTAATGTCTTTATGATGCCTTCTTAGAAAAACATTAATAAATCAGACCCTTTGAGGGGGAATGCATTAGAAAGGTTGTTAAAAGAAACCTTTGATCAATCTAAGAATTTTTGACAACACAGATAATCATCTTCTAATGGACTTCTTTTTGAAATTCACGTCTTTAGGATGGATTGCTTTTAAAGGGAACACCTATAATTTTGGTTCATCAAGATCTCAGACACCCTACTTTGCTTTAAAGCAGGCTTTACAAATATCAAAAACAATGTACTCGATTAAAAGTAATATTAGTATTAGAGTGAATTTTGGCTTTTAAATAATGATGGGAAAAATAAAGTTGTGTTGTTATAGACCAAGTGTGATTATAGGAAAATAAACTATAGCTTGCCATTCCTCAAGATTAACCTGATGGTGAGTTTTTTCCTTGCACTGTGATTAACCAACACGTTTGCACCTTTACATACTGAAAACAAATTCAGAAATTACAATGAGTAAACATCCCGCTGATGGGATTGTGACCAGATCAAACAGTCACTTCACAGGCAGAGGGAAGACATGAGTTTTCTTTTAAACGTTGGCTGGAATTTTCACGTGATCAGCAACTCAGCTTGCTCATTGCCTGAGGAGATGAAATCAGGAACTGAGCAGGGATTTACCTGCCAGTGCTCAAAATGGTGTCATTCAAACTAGCCAACAGGTAAGAACAACCCAAAAGTCTATCAACAGTTGAATAAAGGAAATCTAATACACACACACACACACACACACACACACACACACACACACTGTCATACTATTCAGCCTTAACACAAAAGACAAGGAAGATAGCTAAGAGCATCCTCTCCACCAGGAGAGGACAGTCTATACCCAGGGAGAGAGTTTGAGTGGACACACAATCCTAGGCTAACACCAGAAAAAAGAAAAGAAGGTATTGTTGTATAAAGTATCTTTAATATCAAAGTTGAACCCACATCTACTTAAAACTGTGTCATGTAGTGAGAATTTTGGTTTCTTTAAAAACACAGAAATATTATAAGACTCTGTTTTCATTTAAATCCCAGCTGTGGGATATGGGGCTGCTTCAGACTGTCCGTAGCAGCTGACTGTGATTTGTCTCGTGCTCTGGCAGGGGCGTGATTTTGCCAGCTGTGGATAGTTTCTGCAGCTGTACAGTATTTGGAGTTCTGGGGACTATTCAAATGGTGCATAAATGCTAGAGCCCAGAGAGGAGGGATTGCTGTTGGTTGATTGGTGGTGGTCATGGTTTAAGTAATCGTGTGCAAAGAAGAAATGAAGAGGAAGAGGAAGAGGAAGAATGAGGAGGAAGAGGAAGAGGAAGAGGAGGAGGAAGAGGAAGCAGAAGAGGAAGAGGAGAAGGAGGAAGAGGAGGAGGAAGAGGAGGAGGAAGAGGAGGAGGAGGAAGAGGAAGAGGAAGAGGAGGAGGAGGAGGAGGAAGAGGAAGAGGAAGAGGAGGAGGAGGAAGAGGAAGAGGAAGAGGAAGAGGAGGAGGAGGAAGAGGAAGAGGAAGAGGAGGAGGAGGAAGAGGAAGAGGAGGAGGAGGAGGAAGAGGAGGAGGAGGAAGAGGAATCAGATATCTTGACAGTGAAGATCAAATTTACTCCAAGGAACTCAACAACCCTAATCAGCAGGAAGTAGTCTAACAATAATGTGCCCCCCTTTCCCGTCTATCCTTTTCTTTCTCCTCTCTAGTGTTAGAGGGTTGAAAGGGTGGAAGAAAAGGGGTGGAGGAGGGCAGAAGAAAGAAGAACCCACAAAGTTGCCAAAATACTGGTTATAGTGTAAGAACACAGGACTACTCAAGAACCATAAATTACGTGGAAGGTCAAAGTGCTAAGTCCTGTGTTCTCATCATAGAGGAAAGATGCGAAGCCGTCTGCAGCTGAAACTGACACAGCGGCTGAGTGCCTCACAGGGATGCTGAGAGAGTGCCTCATAAATATGTCCTCAGTCTGCATTAGAACTGTAAAACTGCAGACGGAAAAGAAATGGAAAGACAGCATCCCATGTGGGATAATGGCAGAGCAACAGGACGTATCATCAGCACTATACGTTCGCACCTGAGTATATAAGGACTGTGATTTCCCAAGTGGTTACAGGTTGTTTGGGATAAATTCGAAGAAAAACAATCTCTTAATCGAACAGAATAGCAGAAGTGCAGCTGAAAACAGGGAAGGCAAATTGCAGTACAATGCTGATTTTAAACCCCCGGGGACAGAGGAAAATGGAGCTGACTGTAGAGACGGTGCAGGTCTCGGGATGTGATAAGAACAGACAGTTTCTACTGTTCACAAACTATCACTCGGCACCAAAAATCCTGAATTATGTAAAAAGCAATACTGAACCAGTGAGCATGAAAATAGCCTGAAAAAGTCTGTGCCTGGTGATTACATTAAGCCCGGAATTGACAAAATCCACCTAGGAGGTCCTAGCTTCAATAAACACAGCAGAAAATAGCAATACACAAAATAAGCAAGAACAGGTATGCAGTGACTGACACGTGTTTAGAAGACGCTTCCACATTTTGGAATCTGCTATAAAAATAACCTTAAAGGACACGAGTTTGATGTACATTGCAACTAGAGAAAGTACAGGAAGAACAAAAACTCTGTTCTATAGTCGCTGGACATGGCTGGAAAGAAATTGGTTTCTTGGCAAGCACCCTTTCTAAAAGAATAATCTAATTTATAAATTTGACATTGAGAACTGTGAAGGTATAGAATTCGTGTGTGTGTGTGTGTGTGTGTGTGTGTGTGTGTGTGTGTGTGTGTGTGCATTAACCCAGGCTGATCTTGAACTCAGCATACTGAGTATGACTTTGAAGGTCTGACCTTTCCCCTTCCCATAGTGGAATTACAGGTGTATACCAGCCTGCCCAGTTTTATGGGATGCTGGGGACCAAACCCAGGCTTTGTGGATTCTAGGTAAACTCTAATAATGAAGCCACATCCAGTCCCATGTACTATTTTTAAAAAAAGCAAAAATATAACCTTAAAATCTATTTCACCCTAAATGCAATTATTAATTTAAAGCAATGGTTTTGAGGAAAAGCAACTTTAAAACATGAGTAATGACAAAGCAGCATTAACTATTTATTTTAACAAGTTGTCCCAGATAAAATAACAGAGCTGCTCCTGAAAAAAATTATAAAAATAGTCCCATTTAGGAAACAATATGAAATTATATAGGGGAGAGCATGATCGAACATTATTTGAAGCTAATTTTAATTTTCTTGGAAATAAACATTGTTACACAAATTTTAAATGGGCTAAACTATTTAAACAAAGGAAATTGATAAATTACCCAGTATCCAATTGAGTGGAGATATTTGGCAGAAGTTCTATTCGCTCTGGTCTCAATAAAAAAAATCTTATTAATAACTTGGACTAGAGAGCAAGTAGTCAGTTATTGATATCAGAAGTTCTGCTTTAAATAGACAAAGATTGTGCTTGGATACACAAAGAGCTGCGGGGATTGGATCTAAAGCCAGAAAATTATAAGCTAGAGTCAGCTTAGAAAAATGCAAGCTACCATAGCATGAGAAAATAATTTGAAACTAATTTAATTCCACGAGAAAGTATGGCCATTGGAAATGCCAAGGAGACGCTATACGAAATAATAGGCGGAATATTAAGTAACTACTTCAAGTAGGAGAGGAAGGAAGAGCGAGCCAAAGCCTCCCAGTACCATTTCCATTTGCTACTTAGGGCAGCCAGCCATAAGGAGATGCAAACGATTAGATAGGGTGAGATTGACAGGCCTTTCCTCACTCCCAGCCCAGCCATTTCCAGCTCAAGCAGCAGGAAGAGAAACATGCACACACATACACACACACACACTGCACTCACACACACCGCACCCATGCATGTGCACACACACATGCACACACGTGCACACAGACACCACACACACACACACACACACACACACATACACGCACACACACGGCAGAACGCTAAGGCTGCTGAGCTGTTTCCGTGAAGCATCCACACTCTCTTTGCCTTAGTGGACAGAATTAGAGGCTGAGTCCGTGGCTCTGATGATGGTAACACGAGGTAGGACTGATGGAGGGGCAAACCAGAGCGGGTAAGCCCTCCATGGAGCAGTTTCCTTCTCCTCCTTCGTGCAACCAAGAGAAAATTCTGAGATCCCTAACAGGCACCCAACTCTCAGCCTTCAAGTGATTTCTTGGTCCTTAGAAAATAAGCTTTCTTTGAACCAAAGAGCTTGCTGTAAATGTATGACGCGTGTGTGTCACTCTTGGTGGCAGAGGCTGAATATACACGTACTTGAAGGAGAAAACCTTAAACTAGCTGGGTTCCTATTGCTAATTAACGTGTCCTTGGTGTTTTCAATCGTTAGACACTGTGCTCGGTACTTTGCATAGACTGTCTCGTTTAATTCCTGAAAGAATTCCTCACAAGAGGCAAAATCTATCACCACCTCTTCATAGCCGGTCAGGGTTCTAAGAGAGGGATTTGGGGCTAGGGAGAGAGCTCAGGTGGTAAGGTGCTTGCCTTAGAAACAAGAAGACTTGATTTCAATGTGCCAGAGCCACACTGAATTTGAACTAAAAGCCAGACACAGTGGCACGCATTTGTAATCCCCATGCTGAGTAGGGCAGAGACAGGTGACTTGCAACTCACTAGCCAGCCTAAGCTACTTGGCAAGCTCTAGGCCAAAAACCAAGGCATCACATGCCTATGATCTCAGCATCTAAGGAGTAGAGGCAGGAAGATCAGAAGTTCAAAATTATCATTGGTTATATAGCAAATTTGAGACCAGCCTGAGCAACTCAAAATTTGAGGGAAGGAGAAAAAAAAATGTCACTTGAGGAACAAGAGCCAAGAATAGCCTGTGGACCACACATGAACATGTATACATGTGCACACACACACCATCACACATAGGTGAATCTGCTCGTGGTCATACAGAGACAAGAGGGACACACAGCTATTAAGTGGGAAAATTCCAAGGCAAAGTTTTGTGCTGGCTAGTTTTACACCAACTTGGCACAAGCTACAGTGATTTTAGAAGAAGAATCCGCAATTGAGAAAATGCCCCCACCAGCTTGACCAGTAGGCAGCCCTGCATTTTCTTTATTGATGATTAATGTGACTGGGCCTTAGTGTGTTGCCACCCCTCAGCGGGTAATCCTGGATGGCATAAGAAAACAGGCTAGCAGGCCGTGTGATGCAAACCAAATAAGCTGGACCCTCCGGCAGCCTTTGCATCAGCTCCTGTCTCCAGATCCCTACCTCAAGTCCCTGCCCTGACTTCCCTTCCTGATGGACTGTGATTGGCATATATAAGCTAAAATAAACCCTTTCTTCGTCAAATTGCTTTCGGTTGTGGTGTTCTATCACAGCAGAAGAAAGCCTAACCAAGACAGTCTGCGACAGTCCTGACCCGAGGACAATAGCACACTGTCCTTTGGGAAAGAACACGTCGGGGGATGTGTTCTTAGCTGTTATCATTACTGCACACCGGGTACAGCCAGGCACTTCACCAACAGCCCGCTCAGCCTTCGGTGACGCCCCGAGACAGATGTCGTTATTCTCATTTTGCAGATGAACAAGCACACCACCTTCTCAGTGCTCTAACCACAGCTGCACTGCTAACACCAGAAACATGACAGTTGAATCTAATGCCTGACACACAGGGAGGAAGAAAAACAACCAGAAAAACAGAGAAGTGTGCACACGCTCATATCCTTGTGTATTGTAGCTAAGTTACAGGTCAGTGGTTCTCTTAGGTTGATATTTTTGGTTTAACAGCCCTCAACACCCTACCTTTACCCTGCTTTATGCTGTAACCTGGAGGGCATGGTCATTGGGGGAACCACTACCTCCTACACCACAGATGCCAAAAAGGCTTCCTTGTTCTGCGCATCTTCTGGAGGTGTATAGGGGAGGTGGGTGGGCTGATGTGCTAGACTCAGCCAAGACACTGTTTTCTCTTGGAACTCTGAATTCTGAGAACATGTGGAAGGAGAGGATGGTTGCAGCCACACTCCCCACATCTGGGCCGAGGTGTGTGTGGCCGCCTGTGCTAAGGTCTAGCATCCTGCAGCTCTGTCTCCTCATCTAGGGATTGCTGTCACTTTGCATTTTCTAAGCATCTCCTTTCCATTAGAATTTTAGCCCCAACTATTCTTATAATGAATGAATATTTCATTCATTTAAAATAGACAGACTGCTTCCGTTGCTCACAACTCACAAGCCTGCATGGCCTGAGGGCGGGCAGAAAAGGACAGAGACCTTAACAGAGCATTTAAAAACCATCCTTGTCAGAAGGTTCCTTCACGTGACAGGCCTGTCTTCCAGCCTCTCAGGAACTCAAGCACCACGGCTCAGTGTCGGTACCGATTCACACCTTGATCCCCAAATTTCTCCAGACCCTCCTTTTGACTCTGCTAGCTTTAAACATGGATGTTCAGAGTCTTTTCTGTTTGTCTTGTAGACATTCGACCTTCCAAAAGGAAGTCTTTTGAGTGACAAAGTAATAAATATCTCTCAGATTCTGCACATACTGGTGCAAAAGGTGTTTTCCACAATACCCATAGCTACCTGATGGAACGCCTTCATGAACAGCTGCGTTGGCCTGGCTTGCCTTACTTCCCTGCCCTTCTAGATGTAGACATGGAGACGCACATAGCCGGGCACACACTGTCTTCTCTGCACCTGTTTTCCACTCACACCAAAAGACAACCATGAGCCTTTGTTTGCCAGAAGTCAATGCTTCCCTAAAAGGAATAAAAAGGGGGATCACTTAAAGTACTTTCACACCCAGAAATGTTATCAACATCGGGATGGAAACAGCCCCAGGCTATTCTGAACTTTTCTTTCCACAGATCTACCTATGAGAACACAGAAGATGCTGGTCAAGCCCTTGATTGTGATGCCCTGGAAAGCAATGAAACAGGAACTCTGAGCAAAGAGAACAGGGCAAAGTCTAATGGATGCCTCATTCGACTGCGACTGGCGGGTCAGGGAGGGAAACCCCAGGCCTTCTCAGCGTGTCCCCATCGATGATGTGACTGTCCATGGTAAGCTAGGTGGAGCACCTGTGTGTTTGAATCAGAAATGGGGATGACGTCCTCGTCATCTGCATGAGACTGTCTCATGTTTCCCGGAAGTGTAGAGAACAGGAAATATGACTCCGTTTCTGTCTTGACATCTTAGTCCTAAAAATGTCACTGGAACACAAGAGTGTTCTCTGATATTATATAGATTCTAAAACATGCCAATAGAAAGATACTTATACAAACAGTGGAATAACATCTTATTCCACTGGAACAACATCTGATTCCACCGGAACCAATCCCTTAGGGTTAAAATAATAATAATATCACCTAATTACAAAAGAAAAATTTCTCCTTGCTTTGCCTTGTGTCTCCCTCACTACCATTTATTTTATTTTATTGCAACAACGATGGTAAAGTATTGTATTTGCACTGTGGCCCATTGGGTGGCTAACACAACCCAGTCAGTAGAAAGCTTTCCTCAGTGTTGGAGGTCCGTGAGAAAAGCGCTCAGAACGGTAGACTCTGTGACTGTGATAATCTAGATCTCTCCCCTAAGATTTCCACACCTTCAGGCTGTACTCCTGGTGACAGGTAGGCTATGTCCTTCTGTGTGCACAGTGCTAGACACCGTGTGGGTCCATGTGCTGCAGGGACTCATCAGAACTGCTCAGAGTTGCGACCAGGAAATCCAGAATTAGCTTTGCTAAGTGTGCTTCAACCTTTCCAGCTCCATGTCTCCCAGGGGCCCTCCACATCACAGTCCCACCCTGTATGTCCTCGTAGGCTGCCTGTCCTATGGAGCCATGTTCTCTTGGTTTTAAGCAGAGCCACCTTGCTTTCCTTGATTCAGAGCATCGATACCAGCCAGCTCTCAACCCTCGTGCCTCATGTTCAGCCCAGAGGTGCCATTACCCGTGCTATGAATGCTCTCCCAAGCAGGCAATTCTGCAATGAGGAATTCTTGGGACAAGGCTTATGTAAATAAAATTTTCTTTCCTTTATTAGAAGAAATAAGAATAAAAAAAAACAGTATCAGTCCCCATGTGCTCCCAACACACATGGCATATACATCCCAGGACCCCTGTTAAATGTCTGAAAGACACACAGTACCACATCCGATTTAGAATGTGTTTTTTTTTTTCTTTACAGGTGCATAACTGTGATGAAGTTTAATTTGTGAGTTAGGCATAGAGGAAACACACAGCAGTCATAAAACTGAACAACTGTGACAGTGTACTGTGAATTGTGACAATACACTATGGTAAAATTGCTGCTAGCCTTGTACTTTGGGAGCACTCTTTAAAACAGAGTGACTTAGACTCAGTTTGATAACCATGATGGCCAGTGAGGGACTAATAGCTGGGTGTGCACACAGTGTGGACACATTGGACAAAGGAACGATCTACATCCCAAATAGGACAACTCAGTGGGGTCAGATGCCACAAGGTTTTATCACACTACTCAGAGCAATATGTAATTTAAAATTTATAAATTGGTATGGCACTCTGAATGAGAATGGCCCCATAGATTCATATATTTGCATGCTCGGTCCCCAGTTGACTGAGGAGGACTGAGAGGTGAGGCCATACCTATGTCCTTGTTGGAGAGGGTGGGGGAGGTCTGTCAGTGGGAATAGGCTTTGAAGTTTCAAAATCCTATGCCAGGCGCTCTCTCTCTCTCTCTCTCTCTCTCTCTCTCTCTCTCTCTCTCTCTCTCTTCCTCTCTTTTCCTCTCTCCCTCCCTCTCTCTTCCTCTCTCTTCCTCCTTCCCTCTCTACCTGTCTTTCTATCTCACTGTCTCTGACTCTCTCCCTCTTCCCCTCCCTCTCCCTCTCTCTCCCCTCCCTCTCCTTCCCCCTCCTCCCTCTCTCCTTCCCTCTCCATTTCTGTCTCTTTCTCTCTCCCCCTCCAAACACCTCCACACACACCCCCAGGTAAAGCTGTTAGCCTCTGCTCCAGCCCTATGCCTGACTACATAGCATGGACAGATCCTCTGAAACTGTAAGCAAGCCCTCAACTAAATGCTTTTTATAAAACTTGCCTTGGTCATGGTGTCCCTTTAAAGGTAAGGCACTTGGTTATTTCTGGAACTTTCCATTTACTAATTTCAGACCATAATTGACCAAGAATAAGTATACTCCCAGGAAGCAGACACCGATAAAAGCATAAACTGCATTGGAAAAGGAAGGGAAGCCGTGGTGCGAGTTAAGGGACTTTTACCATTCCTGGGTGTGGCTCTGTGCTCTCAAAGGGCTCAATTCCTGAGACCGGCAAATTATTATTTTTAATTTATTTTCTTGAGACAGGGTCTTGTATATGTATCTCAAGCTGAGTTGAACTTGCTCTAGTTGGCCTCAATCATTCCTTTCACCTGCCCCCTCCTCTCCCAGTGCTAAATTACAGGTATGTAGCATCAAGCCCAGATATCTCAGTGCTGGGAACAGAGCCCAAGGCTCCGTGCATCCTTGAGAAGCACTCTATCAACTGGGCTACATCCTCAATCCTAAGTCATTTGTTTATGTGTGCATTTTATTTATCATTATTGGTACAGTATTTATATGTGTTTATGAGGTATACTGAGATATTTTGACCCACACGGTAAGCAATGGCCAACTCAGAATAGTTAAACTTTTATAATTTCTAGATAGTAGGAACATAAAAATCCTCTATTCTCAGTATTATGATATAGTTAACATATTATTCACTGTATGTACTCTGCTGTCCCACAGAATACCATTTTAACATAACTGTAACCTTGTACCCATTAATTAAACTTTCTCCTTCTCCCCTCCCCACTGTCTTCCCGTCCCTCATAATTACCACCCCATTCTCCATTTCTCTGATGTCAGCTCCATAAGATTGCCCATGTGAGAGAGAGAGAGGGAGAGAGAGAGAGAGAGAGAGAGAGGGAGGGAGGGAGAGAGAGAGAGAGAGAAATGTTTGTCATTCTGCAGCAGGCTTCCTTCATTTAAAATAGTGTCCTATAGGGCAGGGAGATGGCTCAGTGGTTGGGAACACTTGCTGCTCTTGCAGGGGACCTGGGTTTGTTTACCAGCCCACACCAGGGGGCTCACAGCTACCAGCAACTCCAGTTCCAGAGGATCCAACACCTTCTTCTGGCCTCTAGGGGCACTGCATACAAACAAGCAGGGACACATACATACATACATACATACATACATACATACATACATACATACATACAATTTAGTAAAATAATTTCCTATCAACCAAGGCCTGAAAAGTACTTTTAGCTGGGACAGCTCTAACTTAAACCCATGGTGACCGTCCATAGACACACTCTTGCCTGTGTCTAGTGACCTGAACAAGGACTGTTGTTTTGTTGTCAATACAAAAATAAAGTTCTCATATCTTTGCAATATGAGTTTTGTGTTCTATATATTGAATTCTCTGGCTTTCTGTGTACTGCTGTTGCTCTCCTGGTATTGTAAACACACCATTACGCTTGTTCTGAAGCATAATTTTGAAGCCATTATGGGAATGATTTATTAGGAAATAGAAAGGCGGTAAATTTCCAAAAATATAGGTGCACCCACACAAGCGCGCGCGCACACACACACATGCGCACGCGCGCGCGCACACACACACACACACACACACACAATACAGAGAGCAGAAAGATAATCTCCTCAAGACAATAGCACTCAGGCTTTAAATAGCAGCACTCTGCCTTCTAATTTCAGTGCGATGTGTGTAGAATTCCTTCTCTTCAGATGCCAAATCCTGAATGAAACATGCAATGAAAATCGCTGCCTGAAACACGGTGATAGCATTCAGTCCCCTGGCAACACACTAGAAAGGCTTTCAGCTTTAAACCCCAAACTGCCGCACTGGGGCTCTGCTCATGAAATTATTTATTCGTGCCTCGGTTTATAAAGTCCTTTTTATAAGCTTTCTATCGGCTAATAACGGGCTGGAGCACTTATGTTCTCAGCCTGACAGATCCCACATTTATGAGCCTGAAGTCCGATCTTGGCAGAGTGGCTGCCTGGAGGGAGCCATGCTGGCTAACGGAGGGGCTTTCAGTGCAGGGAGGAGGCTGCGGGGCCTGAGGTTGGAATGCTGCTGTGACCAGAGGGATGGCATGGGGGCCAGGAGGGAGGAAGGGAGAGGAGGACTCAACACAGGAAGAATAAATCTGTCCACCACACACCAGCGATCACTCAGCAGCAGCCATATGCACGACAGCAGGGCCGGTTTCCCTTGTGATGATGAAAAGCTGGGGAGAGGGAAGTGGCTTACTGAACAAATTAGAAATAGAAGCAGATTAACACCGTAAATTATATACTTAGACCAAAGTAATTTGGAGTACTTTAATATGCATTTATTCACATGCAATTTATCTCCTAGCAAGGATAAAGCTACAATGAGGAGAGTGGGTTATTACACCCCATTCTAATTCAATCACCAGAGCAGGACTACCAGCTCCTAACCTTGAATAGACCAGCCCTTCCCGAGAGGTTTGACTTGACTAGTTCCTACTGTGAATTCTCAATGCACTGAACACAGTCATGCATTTCTATGAGCTCACCACAGGGGAGGCTGAGGCAGGCCCTCAGTTCAAGACCAACTCCATAGTGAGACTCCATCACAAAAATGAATTCTCAGAGTGCCTAACAACCTCTCTTTCCTCCCACTCACCAGTTATAAATCAGACTTGTGTGTGCATTATGTGGGGTGTATGTGGTGTGTGTGTATGGTGAGTGGGGGAGCTCATGGTAAAGGGTGGAGGTGTAGTGCAGGAGAATGTAGTGGAGGTATGGTATGATGTGGATGGATATGTGTGCATGTGTGCCTGTGTGCGTGTGTGCCTGTGTGTGAGCATGTGTGCATGCATGCTTGTAGATGTGCTGTGTGCATGTGCTATGCGTGTATGTGTGTGTGTAATGGTGTGGTGATGGTGTATGTGGTATATGTGGTGTTGTGTGTCATGTGTGGGTAGTATGTGTATGTGAAGAGATGTATGGGCGTGATGTGGGTGTGGTATATGTGTATATGTTGTATGTGGTATGTGTGTATAAAGGTGTATTGTGGTGAGGGCACGTGGTATAAGATGTATATGGTATGTAGACGGGTTTTAGGCGTGTATTTGACATGCATGATGTGTGGGAATATGGAAGAGGCAGTGTGTGGTGTACAGACATGTGTGTGTGCTTGTGTGTATAGTGTGTGGTATGTATGCTAGGTGTGTATCTAGGGTATGTGTGTGCATGTGCTCTATATGTGGGGATGTGTATAGTATATATGCATATACATATATATATTATATAAATGTATATGTATTCCATAGGGATTGAAGGTTTATTTATTTGTTTTTACCCCTTTAATTAGTGTGTACAAAGAGCCTGATGCCAGAAAAGCACTATAAATGCCATGAGACTATTAATATATATTTAATATTAAAATCACCACTTTATATTGGTGGTAATGAAGCAACAGTGAAGGAGGCAGAATTATGGCAAAATATTGACAGTTGTGGGTAACATTAAGATCCCTTTGCTTTTGATAATATTGAAATAATTTTAAAGTCTTAATGATGAAATTCCCTTACAATGTGACTATATGAACATTAATGTCCTCGGCATTACTCAGTATGGCAGTCCCTCGCCAGCATGACTCCAGTCTTGAACAGCCTGATCTTTACTGATGAGGAAAATGTTTATTTTGTTCTTAATGTTTCTGTGCAGTTGCATCAGCTCTCCGCCACCCAGTGCTGGTCCACTGGCCCTTCTGCTCTTCTCCTATTCCAGCTCAGTCTCACCTTGAGCATCTACACTTGCTGTCCTCATCTCTCCGGCCTTTGCTGACCACTCTAATGGTAGCTGCTCCCTCCAGGACAGTCCTTGCTTCATTTGCTTTGGGAACATAGCCTCATCTGAGGCCGTCTAATTTCTAGGCTCATTAGTTTGTAGCCCTGTCTGTTTAGGGCTCCCAACCAAAAAGCAGAGCCTTTTTGAGCAGGGGACTCTGTGTTGGTTTGAATATGCTTGTACAATGGGAAGTGGCACTATTAGGAGGTGTGGCCTTGTTGGAGGAAGTGTGTCCTGTGTAGGTGAGTTTAGGGGCTCCTAGTGTTTGAGCCCCACCCAAGAAGGAAGAGACCCTCCTCCTGGCTGACTGTAGAAGGAAGTCTCTTCCTGGCTGCCTTTGGACCAAGATGTAGAACTCCTCCAGCACCTCCAGCACCATGCCTGCCTACATGCTGCCAGGTAGATAATGGACTGAACCTCTGAAACTGTAAGCCAGCCCCAGAGTTGCCTTGGCCATGGTGTCTCTTCACAATAATAAAACTCTAAGACAAACTATCAGTCTTTTCAAGTGTGGACTCCCAGTGTACATAGTCCCAATGCCTCAGCAACGGCAGAAACTCAGCAAACATTTACTGAATCAATGAATCAGCCAATCGGTGAGTAAGAGAGAAACAGAAAAAAATAAGGCTTATGGAGACTAAGAAGCTTCACAAAATCGCTCTAACAATCACTAGAGAGAGACAGAGACAAGGGAGAGAGAGAGAGAGAGAGAGAGAGAGAGAGAGAGAGAGAGAGAGAGAGAGAGAAAGAGAGAGAGAGAGAGGAGAGAAGCGAGCAGCAGGGGCCAGTATTAAACCACACTATTGTATTTTGTTTGCTCCATAGCCTCCATAGCATGTAGCATCTCCCAGACCTTGTAAGATCCTTCCTTTTGTCTGGAATAGTGACTCATAAATATTGTGACATACACACACAAGCTCGAATGGTATGGCATTTACTGGATGAAATTTAAGAGGTCTAACAAAGGAATGGAATGAAAGGGTGCTGTGCACGATGAACCTTGTGAAAGCAGACAGAGGTAAAAATTGTCCTTAGCTGAGGGGCTATCTGACGTGCACTCATCCCTGGCACTGGTATAAATAGAAGAGAAAATGCATCCTCACTGTGTTATGGTTAAAATATTTGTATGCTGCTATTATCATCCCATTAAAAGCAACATAATGATTTCAGTGCCAACAGGGCAAACTGAATAAGTGACTTGTGGAAGGAAAAGTTCAAAACAGGAATAAAAACATTATCAACTAGCAAAACAACAAGTCTGAAAAAATTGTAAAGGGAGCATAACTGTTCCTTCTTGAGGAGTCTTTACGATAGATAAAGGCAGTGAAATCTTCATCCTATGTCATTCAGCCTTGGGTCACCTTTACAACCTATATGGATATCGTGTGGGTGGCATGATTTAGCTCAGTCAGGCCTCAGTCCTGCACTATGGGATATGGATACCTCCCTGGGAGAGGGGTTGGCCTGGCAGCTAAGAAGACAGGCATGAGTTTCCAATCCCACCCCACCACTTGCTAACTGGGCTAGATTGCAGATATTAGCTAACTCTCTAAGCCATGGCTTTTCATCTGTACGGAAATGACACAAATAGAATGTCCCCTGTGGAGTTGCAAAGACTTGGGAAGAAAACACATGCTCAAAGCTCTAGTTTCAGTGCCTGCCTGGCCGGAATAAGCCTTCAATAAGCGGTCATGGATGTTGTTTGTAGGATGCAAAGGCAGAGCAATGTAGCAGAAAGACTTGGATGTAGACAAAGCTAGGATAGCATGGGCAAGGCCCCATCTCATTAGTTACTGTTTATGGACCAAGAGAATGCAAAACTGTCCTCCAGGAAGGAGCCTGTAAACATCGTTTTTCCACAGGATAGAGAGAGAGAGTTGGAAGACTAAAACCAGGGTGGCTCTTGTGAGAGGAAAGTAGACTGTTCTTTCCTTCCAGGAATCTATGTTGTCAGGAGTCTAACCACATAGCGAAAGCATTTAAACTCTAAACAGAAAAAAAAAAGTTTCCCAAAGTGACAAACACAGACCAGAAGGCAAGCAGAAATAAAGATGTTTTCATTCAGGTAACACAGTGTGTGCCGTGAGAGTCACATGTAATTATATGTGTTGCTGACACGCCATGACATGGTTCAAAATCTCAATAAACGTGGCAGAAATGCATTCCAGAATTGCAAAGGGTGTTGGTAATATATCTCGGTGGTTAGAGCACATCCTTAGCAAATACAAGGTCCTCTGTTGTGCTCTGCCCTTGGGGGTCAGGGAAAACAAATACGTACGGTCAAAATTACAAATGGCCTGAGATTTCAAGGTGTTTTTTTTTTTTTTTTAACCTTACTTGCAAGTTAATCAGTAAGCCTTAACTAGATGCTGGGGAAGGAAACCTGGCAACTGACTTAGATTGGGGACACTTTATTGATCACAGCGAGAGCAGTGGGTAGAGTACTGGCGTGATGTTCAGTGGTCAGTTCCTCATGCTCCAATTCTGAGCGCATTTCAAGAGGGTAAGATAAAGGCCTGTTCTTAGAGCAAGTTGCATCCCAGGACTAACTGTCCTGGGCAAAGCTGTTTCTGCAGGTGGTGCCTCCAGCCCAGTCTGTTCCCCAGAATTAGGCCCTGTCTTTGTTACTATAAACAGTGCGCATGCCTGTGTTTGCTCATGGGGGAGATGATATCTGCTAGACTGATCACTGTGCAAACATCCTTAGAAACATCATCTAGAACAAAGTTCCCGGTGGTCTAAGTAAATGATCACCTCAGGAGGCAGAGCCAACAATCTACTGAAAGTCAGCCTTCTTGAGACAGAGAGTACCCCTCCTGATTTTCCAGATGGCATGGGACTTGAAGACTTGCATGGCTCAGCTGCCTCAGCCGAGGTTTTCAAAGTGGGTGAGTGATGCTAACATGGACCAGGAGAAATGACTAGCAGTTTGCCTTGCGTCAATTCTATTCTCTACCAACACGCAGTGACAATCAGAAGCCTGTTCATGACAATCCCATCCTAGCTGTATTGGTCTGTTCTAGAGAACAGTGCCATAGTCGGGACAAACCCACAGGGTCATCATATCAACCACATCTGCTCCAAGCCTTATGGGAGGATAACAGGTTATGCATCCAGGAACAGCCCTGTGTGTTTAACATACCTGGTTCCCTAGCACTTATCTGTGAGCACAAAGACTTCCACGCTTCCTCCTACACCCACATGTAAGAGGCTGGCTCTCCCATGTCAATCACTGATCAAGAAACCACCCTATAGGCTTACCTATAGCCCCATCTTATGGAAGTATTTTCTTACTTGCAGTTCTCTCAGGTTCCCTCCTTCCAGATGACTTTGGCTTGTGTCAAGTTGACAGAAAACCATCCGGCACCCTCAGGCTCCAGAAATTTGAACCAGCGCCAGCTACTTAGTTGAATGGAGCAGCTTTTGTCTCCTGCCCATCATTACTGTGCAGAGAGTCCCGCCCCTTGCAGACAGCCCCGCCCCTGCAGACAGAAGTGCCTTATGGGATCTTAAGGTTGTGGCAATAGGAAATGGGGTGGTGAGAGGGGACCTCTCTAGACCTGCTTGCCACAGGTAGCTTGGAAATCCAAGGGTGGCAGGAAGTGACAGTGTATGGTAATTCTGTGACTTGAGACTCCTAACTCTTGACCTTTCTCTGGATATTTCCTTTCAACATTAGACATTTCAACCCATCTTGCCAAGGCTATTCTTAAAACAGAATCAAATATTTTAAATTTTTCCCACAGTCTTTCTGTAGGGAGCTTTCAGAGAGAGAGAGAGAGAGAGAGAGAGAGGGAGAGAGAGAGAGAGTTTTAAACTATCATAGCCCTACTTACTTTTTTCCCCAGTCTTGCTAAATTGCCCAAACTAGCCTTGAATTGTCTTCCCCTTGCCTCAAATAGCTAGGATCCTGGATGTGCACCACCATGTCTATATAAGAAGACTTAATTTTAAGTCCTTTCTTCTCATAAGAAAATGGTGCCATCTCCCATTTAAACATGATCATAGAAACTGCTGCACAGTATCTCAGGTTCCAGCACTACCCCAAATGAGCTGATTCCCTTCACATTAAAAATAATGAAATGCTAAGTGACTTGTCCAAATTGCTCTTGTCCAAAGTCATACAAAAGACCTGAGACAGACCTAGAATTTGGTCCTAGGAAACCCAATGACCGTCTGGGCTCTGAAGCACCAGACTGAAAGAGTAGGGATGCCTCACAGGCAACTGGCCACACCCTGTATATTGAAGTTAAGTAGCACTTACTACAATATAATCGCTTTTTGATGTATGTGACAGGGAGAAGAAAACTGAATTATGTTAGAAAGGATGAAAGGTTGACTCCAAAATGCACCATCAACTGCTTTGTCAAACCTTTTATACAATGTGACAAGAAACCCTTTATCTAGAGGGAGAGACATCAAGAAGTCTTACAAAGAAATAGTTGACAAGGAAGGGTTGATTTCTTGAATATTTGGTAAGATACGCCCTAAAATCAAAACAATTGATACCGGCATCAAGTGAAGTGAGTGAGGCCAAGCATTGCACAGCGTCATCAGAAAGGCAGAGTGCATTGTACAACTGCTACATTGCTTTCTGAAGGGACAGCTGCAGGGTACTCATCTGAATTAGTTACCTTAGCATCACTGTGATCCAACACCATGACCAAGGCAACTTAGAGGGAGGGAGGGATTAATCAGGGCTTGCCCTTCCAGAGGGGTAGAATGCATCCCCATCCAGGTGGAGGCCGGACAACAGCCATGGCAACTGGAGCCGCTCAGAGCTCACATCTCAAACCACAAGTGATAACTGAGGAGAGTGGGGGGCTTTGAAACCACAGAGCCTGTCCCCAGTGACACACACCCTCCAGGTCACACCTTCTAAACCTCCCCAAACAGTGTTACCAACTCAGAGAACATGGAGGGCTTCTCACCCAAACCACAGCACCATCATTTCTATTCCCCAGACAGGACGTTATTAGAGAGGAGCTATCCCAGGTCCAGCTGTTACATGCTGCTGATGTCATGTCACTTCAGAGCACTGGGACTGCTCATTTCTACTCCACCTACTTGCTTTGTTGGAGCTGGGCTTGAAAATCTCCTCTTGTCTTAATTATACCTGTGCTCCTTAACATCCAGAGTTGAGAAGTCAGCCCAAGGCCAGACCTGGTAGCTAATACATATAAACCCAGCACTCAGGAGGCAGAGGCAGGAGGAGCCAAGGAAGTTCGGTGTCACCCTGTCCTATATTGCAGGCCAACCAGAACTCTGTCCAGAAAAAAATAGAAAGAAAATGAAAAGAAAGGAAGGAAGGAAGGAGGAAGGTGGAGGGAGGGAAGGAAGGAAGCAACAAAGGAAGAAAAGAAGTAACCTGATCAAAGAAGCCATTTGCAACCCCCTCAAAGCATTTGCCACCCACCCACAAAATGAAGCCTCTTGTTCCACTTCCTTATGAACCACTCCACAGATTCACATGATCTTCCATGCTTCTGACAGTACCTATGTTATAGGCATGTCACACACACACACACACACACGATCTCATGGGTTAAACAAGCCTTACAGATAATCCAGTTTGCATGGTCTACTTTACAAGTAGAAAAGCTGAGGTTCTGAATTATGTCCTAACAAATCATTATATGAGATTTCTGTCTTAGGCTCTTTGTGCTGCTATAATAAAATATCAGAGACTGGAAATCTTATTCTTCCAGTTCTGGAGGCTGGGAAATCCATGATCAGGTTACCTTCCAGTGGTTCTGTGTCTAGTCAGGGGTTGGTCTGCTTGCGAGATAATACCTTGAACACTCCCTCCAGAATGAGCCAACGGTGGGTTCTTATATGGGAAATAAACAAAAGGTCAAAGGGTCTCACTAGTTCCCTCTAACCCTTCCTAAAGCACTACTCCCATTCATGAACGTGGAGCCTATGACCTAATCACTCCTAAAGATCCCACCTCTTAATTCTATCCATGGACAGTAAAGGTCCGCCATCAACTTTGGAAGAGATTTGAGCATTCAAACCAGTGGACTCTGGCACAGGAGAAGTTCGTCATCTTGGTCTAAGAAAAAGGAAGACCAAATGCTTACTAGAGGAATCTTCAGCAAAGCGATTTATTTTTATTTAAGGTTGCCTCAAGAAAGTTGAGGGGGAGAAATGAAGCCAAATACTAGATGTGACTAAAATTACAATCTCCACCTGTCTCCCCCCACTGCCCTCTCACCTCTACTCCAGCTGCTCCTGTGTGGTTCTCTTGTTCTATCAACATACCTCCACCCTCCTGATGACTTTAGTTTTAATTAGGAGAGGATTTGCTATCCTGACTTAAGTTTACATGCCCATCCTTTCACCAAATCATGGATATCCCAGAGATACGGTCACAGGCTAATATGACTATTATTAGTGTGAGTGTGAGTGCAGGGGAAGTTTACAGAAACCGGTTGTGGTAGTTAACTTTATTGTCAGCTTGCCTGGATTTTAGGATGGCATGAAGGCACATCTCTGGGCATGTCTGTGAGGGTGCTCCCAAGATTTAACAGAGGAGAGAAGACTACGGAGTGGCCAGACAGAACAGAATCTGGAAGGGGCCAGGAAGCGCTGATAGGCAATGGTGTTCAGTACGCTCTGCTTCCTGACTGTGGGTCCACGTGACTGGCTGCTGAACGCTCCTGCAGCCATCCCTGGCCCAGCACGAGGTACCAAAGGAAACCCATCCTGCCTCAAGATCCTTTTACCAGGGTGTTTTATCATGGCAACAGAAAAAGTAGCTAATTCAGCATCCTGCCCTCTGATGCCCTTTGCTGCTTTATAACTCCGAAATTCCTCTCCCCCGGCCATCTTGCTCCTTTATTTGCTTCGATTCGCCTCTATTTTTTTTTTAACAAGTCTGTTGTCCCAGTGACACAGTCTCCCCACCCCTGCCCTACTGTGCTAGCTTCTGCACAGCCACATGGCTTTCCCGCAAAGTGGATGCTTGGAGTTCATTTGCTCCCTGGCTCACCGTCCCTTCCTCAGCCTGCCCCTGCGAAGGTTGATGGCCGCTTTGCTCCAGGCAGAAGGTACACGACTGCATAAATATTCGTTCTGCCAAATATAATCCTGAAAGACAAATGTGTGTGTGTGTGTTTAAAGCCAACTTTAAAATTAAGAAATACCATGTGAGAGTAATTTCATAAATGTTAGAAGCCGTTTGTTTCCAAAGTTCGGTGCCTTCTATAAAGAAATTCAAAATCATAAAAATTACAGTGTCGCTGTCTTCCCCTCTGAGAATTGTGGCCATTTTCATATAGCATTTTCAACTTTTAAAAGTCCAAAAATGCTAATTCTCCAATTTTTTTTCCTTTTGAACAGGCTGCATTCCTTATAAATCACATCAGCTGCCACAGGGCTCCGTTGCGATGAGATTCAAGTAGAAGAGAATTATTATATTCAAAGAAGCAATGCAGAATGGCCTGAGAGATGGCTCTGTAGTTAAGAGCAGTGGCTGCTCTGGCAGAGGACCTGGGTTTGGTTCCCAGCACCCAAACAGAGACTTACAGTTGTCTCTAACTCCAATTCCCGGAAATCCAATGCCCTTCTGGGACCAGGCACCCACACAGGACACATACATATATGCAGCTTTCTAATTAGGGTACACTGGCTGGCAGATTCCAACGATCCTCCTGTCTCCTCCTCCTCCCAGTGCTGGGGTTACTGACACGTACTAATATATTCAGCTTCTAATATGGATGTCCAGGACGGAACTCTGTCTCACGCTCACCTGGCGAGCATCTCACCCACTGAGCCATCTCTGTTGTCCCAGTATGCACATTAAGTTCTTGGTCCCTTAAGCTTACAAAACTTCTTCAATATTCCAATCAAGATATTCTTTCAAATACATTAAGCTCCAAAGACACAACAAGTTTTGCATAATTTTTTTGACGAGTTGGCAATTCACTTGTCTTAAACTAAAGTCTTTGGGATTGTGTTTTGTTTTGTTTTGTTTTGTTTTGTTTTGTTTTGTTTGAGACAGGGTTTCTTTATGTAGCCTTGGCTGTCCTGTCCTGTAATCCAGGCTGGCCTCAACACTCAGAGATCTGCCTGCCTCTGCATCCCGGGTGGTGGGACTAAAGGCCTACACCACCACTGCAGAGTTCTAATCAAATGTCTTAATTATCACTTAGCAATTTTGCTGGGAACAGAGAGCAAACAAGGGGCAAGCATAAAGCAGAGAGCAGGTCCACGGTTCATGGCAGTACAGGAGAAGAAAGGACCAGAAGATCGAGTGTTGTGCACAGTGTGGCACCGCTGCCCCGAGTAAAAGGAACCATGAAGCTCTGGAGCTGTGGCTCTGGAGGGGAGGGTCCAAAAGCTGAGAGCCTCCTTAGAACTTACACAGCTTTGAAGTGGGCAGAGATCGGATCCCTTGAAAACCTTTCAGAGCACAATTCTCTCATCCTGCTCTGAGTCCTGAAATTATACATTCTCAGACAGTGAGTGTCTAAGATGTGGCCACAGCTATTTAGAAACACTTCAGAGCATGTGAGCACAATTTCATACCATATTATCAAGGGTTCTTATGAAATTATATGATTCATCTCTCCGAACCCCAGGCAGTCCCTCCAAACTGAAGATAGTCCTCTGAAACTTATCAGTAAGCCCTGATTATTTGGGCTTTCGGGTTGCTTTTAACAAAGGCTCCCCAAATTAAAAGTATCCCTTAAGACGACATTAATTGGCTGAAATAGACAGTTCGCAAATGGAACAAGAGGTGTCGCGTCATTAAATGGCTGACTTGACTAAGGGCAATGTTTCTTTCAGCGCTCTCTTCTCTGGTGTTTGTCTGTCTCAGAGATACTGTATCTCCAAATTCTTCTGGTCTTCCTCTCCAGTGACTCCACTGAAGCAGGAAGTTGATTCGCTGAAAAGAAACGTCCTCACTGGCCAGCGGGCTGTCCTCTGTTGAAGAGCTGGTCCAGTTGCATGCTTCAGCTCCATTTCAACACAACGCTACTTGCATTCCTATTCCAAGCCTGGCCCAGGAGGCAGGGGTCACATAGGAAATCTGGAAGCCATTCCTAAGGAACTTTAACCTCTTGGCAAAGGGTTTGATTCCAGAATACACACAGAGCAAGGAACTGAGCACCCAAGACGGATCATCCAATTCATGTGTAAGAGGACGACTAATGTGTCTTGTGCATTCATTCGGGAATATTCCAAGGGATCCTGGATACCCTGGATCACTATCCTGGACAGCTGGGGACTGCTGCTCAGGAGGTGCAAGCAGCAGGCATGTGCTAGGGGCCACTCAGCAGCCTGACATCCCCTGTTGCCCCAGGCACTGAAATCCTCCTATAGGAGGACTCCCTCTGTTTGTGTCTGGCACATGAGTCTCTGTTCTGTGTGTCACTGAAAACCAATTTATCCCAGCACGGTGGCCTGGTTTTTGCTTAAGGCCTTCCCTTCCCTTGCTTGACTCTGGCCCCTCCTTTCTCTTTTTTTTTTCTTCCCACTCCAACTTCTTTCCCTCTGGCCGCCTGCCTAGGATGTTTCTAGTAGCTGAACAAAGATTCAAGTCTCCTAACAATTCAGTCAGGGCCCCTCTTCCACTCTCACGGGTAGGGCTTTGATAGGAAAGTTCTTTCTCCTGACGGACAGTCTCACCAGATCTCCTTAGGGTTCTGGAAAATGAGAGTCCTCAGGTCCACCCACTGTGGGTAAGCGGAAGTCCCCGCTGAGACACATGCTCTCCTTGGTGGCAACTCAAACCCAACAAAGGCTCCTCCCTTCCCTGGGAAGTGATCAGACATTGGCTTGAAAATAAAGCCATGTTGATCAGAACACCTCGTAAAGAACAAAGAGAATTTGATTCAGGAGACAGAAGACCACCCAGGGCAGGCAAACAAAGAAAGGCTAAGAGAGAACAGAAGAGGGGGAAACGCAGGAAGGAAATACAGAGCCATAGGTTCTGACAAGCACAGGGCTTCCAGGGAAGTATTGGCAAGAGTCAAAGCAACAACTTTCATGCCTCACAAGGCCACATCAGTCATTCCCAGTGAGACCAGGACCCCGACTCCACTCCAGAGCCCTTTGTAAAAAAACCTGATAGGGCTTACTTTTTACTGTAATCCAAGCAAGTCCGGAGAGGGAGGAGGGTGAGGTATATTCATTACACCGCCCCACCCCCTCAGACGCAAAGCCCCAGCAGTTTGATTTCGCTGATCACAACAGGCTGTTGCGTGGTGATGCGGATGGTTGCAGCCTGCCAGCATTTGGTCCTTTCTGTGGGTTTAATTATTCCCTGATAATAACTTCTCCCCATTTCTATGAAGAACAGATGATCAACAATACCAGCTCAAGGCCCCGTGTGCCACGCAGGAGGTGGTTACAGCTTCTTCCAAACACAGTTTATGAATGTCATGTCCGTGTTATTACATTCTCACTGCAAAGCTCTAATATCAATAATAACAGTCTTTCCATTACAAATATTTAAATAAATGCTTTCCATGTGAAGCAGGAGTCATTATTATCAATATTTGGGCGAACAGGAATACTGGTGACAGCTCCAACAGCTGCGTTCAGCTTTGGCTCAAAAACAAAACACAGAAAAGCTCCCCAGTGAGAAACAAGGAAGGGTTTGATGAGTTCCACTCGGCTCTTCAGTTACAGATTATTAAAAGATGAATTATAAAATTGGCCCAATAGCGGCCATACACATTCTTTCTGGACAGCGTCATCTCCAAGGCTCCGATAGTCACTGAGGAATCTTCAAATCACAGAACAATCCAGCTCTCTAACTCAAACAGACAGTGTTTGTAAAGCTGCCATACGCCATTAGCACGTGAGCTTCCCTGAGCTAGGGTGTCATTACTTAACCACAGACAGCCACGCGCAGTCTCGGATGGCACCAAGACCATTTAGATGGCATAAAGGTCTAAGTATCGCCCTATTCTGATCCATGAAACAGGGCTTGGGAGGAAGTACTTTCAGAACATCTAACAGGTGGCTTTGAACTAAGGTGCTTTCCTAGCCAGACACAGGATTCAGCAGTGCACGATTATGAATTCTGGGTAAAATTCAGTAATGTATGCTGACTCTGTTAGGATGGAGACTATTTCCAGCACAACACACCAAGCAGTTATTCATTTTCAGAGTGTCTCCCTTAGTCAGGATTTATCAGGAAAATAGAAAAAATACACACACACATGGGGGAGTATATTATATTTATTTTTGAGAAATTGGCTCATATAATTACAGGGTTGGCAAGTCAGAAACCACTAGAGCAAACTGGGAGGCCAGGAAGTCAGTAAGAATCGATGATGTGGTCTTGACATTGAAGTCTACAGGCCAGGCTGGGGGATAGGAGAGTTACTCAGACCAGGCTTCTGTGTGGCATTCTTGGAGGAGAATGGATCCTTTAGGGAGCCTCAGTCTTTGCTCTAAGGCCTTTCATTGATTGGATGAGCCCACCCATGTCGTAGAAGGTTGTCTGCTTTACCCAAAGTCTACTGGTGGCAAGCATCAGTCATGTCTAAGAATAGCAGCACAGGAAAATCTACACTGCCGTTTGGTTCATGAAGTATATATAGCACAGCCTAATCAAGTTGGCAAATAAAATTGACCATTGCTCTAACATTTCTGTTAATGTGTCTGCTGGAAGTTGGATGTGTGTATTATGAAAGTCAGCATCATTTCACAACCCAACTGAGGAGAACTGAGCTCTCCTGGCTCATTTGTTCACAAGCCATGGCATCCTCCAAGGCATGGAGTCATCAGAGGTCCTTCAGAGTGGAAGGGGGTGGGTGCACAGCATTTCCATAAGTCTCTGCTGCCTGCCCCCTTTATCTCCCGCATACTTAGAAGCAAGAAAGCTTTGCCTGACATTCTAGATCACCTGTTACTTGATCTTGTTCGCCGAGCTACTTTTCTACCCGTATGTTTCCCAGAGACCCCCACCCTCTGTAATTAGAAGCCTGGTTTCCCCCGTGGATATGTAGAAGTGGCAAAGAGGACTGTAGGAACAGAGCTCTCTGTACCTCCTCACTCCACTCCTCTGTCAGCACTGCAGGGCATGGGTATAACATGAAGGTCTGGAGATAACTCCAGGATGCCACAGCACAGATATGAGAGCACTGCTGAGCATGTGTGGTCAGTGGCTGCCACAACTTACCAGGCTAACTCTTCTAAAGGACTGTCCCCAGGATACAGCTCAGTGACAGTCATCTTGATCCCCTGCCTTCAAATCTATCCTTTTCATACCCCTCACACAGGATATTAACTGCTTTTGTATTTTCTGCTATGACCAGAGTTTCCGAGAGAATGGTTGAAAGGTGGAAGGCCTGATTAAGTCCCACAGGATTCAGGCGACAGTCTCTTGGTTCCCTGTGCTTGGCCAAGCATGGCTGTGGGAGCAGGGTAGGGGAGACTGTCCGCTTCATAGTGGACAGAGAGCAAAGAAGAGACTGGAAATCATACATCTCACTTAAAGGTGTGACTCACCTCCTCCAGCCAGGTCCCACCTCCTGACCTCCCAAAATAGCACCAGCAGGAGGAGACCCAGCTTTAAAGCATGAGACTCTGGGAGACATTTCATATTGAAATTCTGACAGAGGGAGAAGCCCTTCAGCCCCTCACCACAGTGAACCACCATTCCTCTAGGACTAAACCCTCAGAGGGAAAAGTGTGGTCTTCTGCCACCTTCTGCAACACCTTCTTAGTTCAGCGGTCCAGGGTAGTACTGCTCAGTAGGCCAGGCTAGGCTTTGTACCTCAAGTCTACCTTGCACAGTAGGATCTGACAGCAGTAAGCCTTCCCAGCTCTTCCTCTAACTAACCTTTAAGAAGACAGGCACACTACACATCCTTTATCCCAAGAACATAAACCAGTTCTAAAAAGCAGGTTGGTCCAAAGCTACATTAAGAAAGAAAATTATTTTCTTCAAACGAATATCAATCTGCCAAGATTTCCTCTGCCCACAATAGTAAGAGTACCTTATCTTACAGAGCATAGAGATGTCGGATCACTTTTTCGTAGTCTCTCCATTCCTGATAGCCCCTGGGAATGACAGAGGCTGGGTCATCTCACGAGAGCAGGGCACAGCACAGGCCGTGTCAACAGCAAGACCTCTTTTCTCTGAGTCATCGCCTAAGAGTCTTCCCTGCCTGTGATCATGGTTCATGAGAAGGTCATGGCATGAAAAGTCACAACCACAATAGGATGAAGGGGGGCTATAAAAGACTGCTGCAGGTAGGTCTGCCATCCCAGGAAGTGGTTGCTACAGTATCTCAGCAGATGTGTCGCCTACATGCGGTACCCCAGGAATCACAGCAAACCTAGCAGGAAGCTCTCTGTCCATGACACAAAGGAGCAGCCCAATACCCAATTCCCATCCCCGTGTGTGTGTGTGTGTGTGTGTGTGTGTGTGTGTGTGTGTGTGTGTCTGTGTGCCTGTGTGTCTATGTGCATGTGTGCATGTGTGTGCATGTGTGTGTGCATGTATGCATGTGTGTACTGTGCATATGTGTGCATGTGTGTATGTATGTGTATGTGCACACATGTGTGCATGCCTCTGTGTGTGTATGTGTGTATCTGTGTGTGTCTGTGTGTGTGTTGTGTGCATGTGTGTGTGCATGTGTATATGTATGTGTATGTGCACACATGTGTGCATGCCTCTGTGTGTGTGCATGTATGTATCTGTGTGTGTCTGTTTCTGTGTGTGTCTGTGTCTGTGTGTTTGTGTGTCTGTGTGCATGTGTGTGTGCATGTGTGTATGTATGTGTATGTGCACACATGAGTGCATGCCTCTGTGTGTGTGTGTGTGTGTGTGTCTGTGTGTGTGCATGTGTATGTGGGGGGTCTGTGTGTGTCTGTGTCTGTGTGTGTGCATGTGTGTGCATGTGTGTGTGCATGTATGCATGTGTGTACATGTGCATATGTGTGCATGTGTGTATGTATGTGTATATGCACATATGTGTGCATGCCTCTGTGTGTGTGTGTGTGTGTGTGTGTGTGTGTGTGTGTATGTATGCATGCATGTTCATCTTTAGGATGATGGAACTATTCTCTCTGAAAACATCTCTGGCAAGGAGAAAGAACAAAATCAAGAAAGATTTTTCTCACCATCATCAGCAATGTCCAAAAATCTGGGCTGAAAAGCTGGCTTATTAGACACACGTCCTTCATTAGCCAAAGATATTTGTCCTCTTACCTATTTCCAAGCAGAGCAGTTGTAGATCTAAATAGCTGACTGGAGAGCTGGACCACCCTTTCGGTGGGAGGAGAGGAAAGCCAAGTACAGCCGAGTGCCTAAGCACTTCTGATGGTTGAAGCAGTGTTGGGCCTGTTAGTGCCCAGATGGAAATGGGGGAAAGTTATGATAAATATAGTCACATGCTCCCTTTTATTTCACCTGCAAAGATAAAGAACAACAACAAAAAAAAAAAGCAAGATTTTAGTCATAAAGTTCTTGACAAATGTGAAAAATCCTGTTACCTGAGCACATTTCCCGAGTCCTAGCTTGTGGTTGTCAACGAAGAAACCAGCATCTTTATTGTTTCCCATTGAATCTTGGTGCCTGGCAAAATGTCTGGCACACAATAAATGCTCAATAAATATTTATTGAAACAATGTGTTCTGCAGACTGAAAGGCTGGATAACTTTGACTGTTTTCATCCCAAATTTAGGGAAATGAAATGCGTCCTACTTGTCAATTACAGTTTAAGGCGATTAGCTAGCAGGAGGCAGCTTTCCTGAAATAGGATTCCAGGCGGCGATCAACCCATCTGTCAGCTAGTGATACAGATATTAAGAAATAAAAAGTATCTGCAAGACCGCTAAGTCCTACCTCCTGCCCGTGTGGAGAAGCAGCTGAAGTGTCATTATCTGCTTAAGCCACAGGACGAGAGTCCTTCAGCCCCTCTGTTCTCCACCTCCAGAGTCTGCTGAGAAAAAGATACCCCCACCAGAAAGCAAATAGACCCTCATGCTGTTTATACTGGAAGACATCCTGCTGGTCAAATTCTTCTCCCCAGCATTCAAAGTGTTTCAGGTCTTATTCTCTATTTTCTTGGTGCGAGTCAATAGTTCACGGGATGCAAATAGATGAGTTAGACTAAACACGCCACCATTAAAAGCTTGGTCTTTTGAGTAACCAGCCCCTTTTCATTCTTAATAATTAGAGTAGAATTGAGCTGAGGCTTATATGTTTGAAATCTATGGCAAAGGAAGTTGTTTGAGAAAATACGTAGTGTAAATAAGTACAAGTGTTCTATCAAGATTGTAATAAGTCACATTAACCCCATCGGTGAGAGCTAAACATCTAAATACCTTTTATAACGATTATCTGTGAATAAAGCGTTTAGGCCCCTGAAGAATGCAAGTGATTCTTATCAAAGTATGTCGAACCGGATCTCTCCATTCACGCTTTGGCATAATCTTCCAATGTTGTTTCCTTTAATGATGCACAAGGGATGTTGGTGACAAATTATTTTTAAAATATTCTCTGACATTTTGTTTTGGCCACAGTTTCACTTAAGCAAATGAATACGTTGCTTTTCTGTGAAAATACTGGGTAAAAAGAGCTTGGGAGCACAGTTAATATTTCAACGCATAAAGGTGTGAGCTTTAGAAAGAGGAAATGTCCCCTTTACCAAAACCCTTTAGCAATGCTTGATTGGGGCCTTTCCTCCTTGATGAGGACCCTGATGGAGACACTTGACTGAGTGACACAGAGCAGAATGCAAAGTGGGGGAGGCATTCACCATTTCCCTGCATCAGAATCCTGACATTCCTCTGGTTTACTGGCTGTTCACTTTGTACATTCTTAAATCACAAAATCGTAGAAAAAGAAAGGAAGAAGAGGACTGCCATGCCTCTGTTCAAAGAGGCAGTTGGACTTCTGTACTCCTGACTGTGCTAGCTAACATTTATTTAGAGAACACGAACTGTCCCTGGCACCTTGGGATTTAAGAATTTTCCACTTTACAATGGTAAAAAAGTGACATACATTCAGTATTTTGCATTCAAAAATTTGCACGCTGAATATGTTGCCAGGCCTAGTGGCTCACACCTATATTTACAGTATTTGGGAGGCTGATGCAGGAAGATGATAAACTCTAGGTCAGCTTAGGCTACTCCACAAAAGTCTTTCTCAAAAGGGGGAGGAGAAGGAAGAGAAGGAAAGGGAGGAGGAGAGGTAGAAGGAGGGTAAGGAGGAGGAAGGGGGAGGAGAAGGGGAAAGAGGAGGAGAAGGAGGAGAGGGGAGAGGAGAAGAAGGAGGAAAAGGAGCAGGAGAGGGGAGAGGAGGAAAGGGAGGAAGAGGAGGAGGGGAAGGGGGAGGGGGAGGAGAAGGGGGAGAAGAAGGGGAAAAGGGAGGAGGAGGAGGAGAGGGGAGAGGAGGAGAAGGGGAGGAGGAAAGGGAGGAGGAGGAGGAGAGGGGAGAGGAGGAGAAGGGGAGGAGGAAAGGGAGGAGGAGGAGGAGAGGGGAGAGGAGGAGAAGGGGAGGAGGAAAGGGAGGAGGAGGAGGAGAGGGGAGAGGAGGAGAAGGGGAGGAGGAAAGGGAGGAGGAGGGGGAGAGGAGGGGAGGAGAAGGGGAGGAGGAAAGGGAGGAGGAGGAGGAGAGGGGAGAGGAGGAGAAGGGGAGGAGGAAAGGGAGGAGGAGGAGGAGAGGGGAGAGGAGGAGAAGGGGAGGAGGAAAGGGAGGAGGAGGAGGAGAGGGGAGAGGAGGAGAAGGGGAGGAGGAAAGGGAGGAGGAGGAGGAGAGGGGAGAGGAGGAGAAGGGGAGGAGGAAAGGGAGGAGGAGGAGGAGAGGGGAGAGGAGGAGAAGGGGAGGAGGAAAGGGAGGAGGAGGGGGAGAGGAGGGGAGGAGAAGGGGGGAGGAGAGAGGAGGTGAGGACAAAAGTTTACATGCTGAATTCTGCATATTTATTGCGTCTATTTGTCCTCAACCTCAGAGTGACTAGAGGTGTCCTCAAGGGAGATAAGCTGTGTTTACGAAATCAACTCAGAGATCTAAACAGGACCGTGATGTTTTTATGTCTTGTTTTATTTAAGACAAGGAATAGTTCCTTAATGGTCTCAAATGGAAGCAAACAAAGGAACATTAAGTTGAACGAAAGGATGAGCTTACTTGGCAAAGGCAGACTGAACTCACCTTGGTGCAAGATTAACAGAATTTTTCAGGAAGCTCAAGAGCCAAGAGTAGGAACAAAAGCAAATCATGTTGAGCCTTTGCACGTGTTTCCAACAGAAGGTGGACAGATGCCAGGCACCTTTCTGGACCTGCCCATATTCAGCTGACCCTTGTTTACACATTCTCTGTGGAGGTCTGTTTTACTTTTGCTGGCACAGCTCTCCTGGGCTCATGACCAAGACAGTCCCAAGCATCTTGTTCTATAAATTCCTCACTGATGCAGGGACAAGACTGGCTACAGGGTCAGATCACAGAGCCCGCAGACATCAGTTTGAACCCTACATGGAAAAAGCCCTGACTGACTACTTCTATCAGTTAACTCCGTAGAACAGCATCTCTTGGTTACTTCTTACAGAACTTGAGAAGGAACATTGGTGAGAAGCGCCAAGCCATCTGTAGACACTTCCTGCATTCATATCAACTAAAGAGGCTGAACCAAAAGTTTAGTGAAGGACTGACAAATAAGAAAGTCCCAGTAGTGTAAGGAGAGTATTAAAGTCAGTATTCTGCAGGAGTTCAGTCTTCAGGGTGATTTTGAGAGCACAGAAGAAGCCAAGCACAGGGCGGTGAACACCATGTAATGATATTCTACCGCTCAAATTTCTCATGGAGTCATTTCTAGAAGTGAAAACAGATCTTCTCCTGAACTTGCCCAAGAGAAAAAGAAAAACTGGTGGAAGATTTGTAAGTTTAATAAGGTGACTCAGAATGAAGATCTTTCCAGTTATGACCCGAGTTAAGTCCAGATGAACAGCAGGCACACCAGAAAATAAGAAAGGAGACATCTCACAGGCTGCTTGGAGATAGAGTCTATTCTGTCAGGACTGATGGGTTACAGTGTCTACTATTTAATCTCAGGCTTCTTTCTTCTTTTTAAGATTGGGCTTCTGATGGGTTTTGAATGAGGCATGATAGAACTGTGGGTTTGCATTTTAAGACCTAAGAATGAGATGCGTTTCCGGTGGAAAACTTTGTCCTTATTTTCTTTGAATTTTAAAATCGCTTATCATTTGAAGTAAAGGCATCCATCCTCATTAGTTTTATAATACAGCTTCAATTGGTAAATATCAAAACTCTCTCTGACAAATTCCATGCCAGCAATTAGGTCAATTTGTCTCCCTTACAAAGGGCGGTTTCTAGAACTAATCCCACCCTGCCACATGGGGCATCCTGGACATCAACACAGCTAGGTTCATCCTCCAGACCGCTTCTCCTTGAGGAATACTGCTAGAGAGGGTCAGATCATTTAGAACACACTGGAATATATCACAGAATCACCAATTCCAATGACAGACCCTACCCTACAACCGGAGTGTTCACAGATATGTGAGGACAGTTTTATTTAATGACCTCTTGCTTAGCAAGACTTTTGAAAAACTGCTTCTTTAACAAAAAATACAAACAGTATATACCTTTTAGATTTTGACACCAAATTGCCGGTCTACCATCATTTATGAAAACTGCAACCAGGATTGTTTTAAAGGCACATGCTTGTAGGCCTCATGCATTACTTGCTATAAGTGTATAGGAATTAATACATTACATTTAAGTTAAACAGTCTACCTTTTTTAATGAGCAGTGTAAATATAAAATATGTGACAAGAGTGATTAGTGACCTAGTCATGGGCTAAAGACTAGAATTTTTTAATTCACTTTACATCCCTATCAATGCCCCTTCCCAGTTCTCTCTTGCATAGTCCCTCCCCCATACCCCCTCCTCTTCTCCTCTGAAAGGATGGGTGCCCCATTGGGTATCCCCTAACCCTGGCACATCAAGTCTCTGCACATCTTCTCTCCCTGAAGCCAGACCAGGCAACCCAGTTAGGAGCAATGTATTCCACAGACAAGCAACAGCTCCAGTTCTTGGGGAACCCACAGGAAGACTGAGCTGTATGTCTGCTATACATGTGCAGGGGGCCAAGGTCCAGCCTTGTATGCTCTTTGGTTGGTGTTTCAGTCTCTGGGAGCACCAAGGGTCCAGGCTAATTGATTAAGTTGGTCTGCCTATGGAGTTCTGATCCCCTTTGGGGCCCTCGATTCTTTCTACAACTCTTCTGTAAGAGTCCTGAACTCCATCTAACGTTTGGCTGTGGGTCTGTCAGTCAGCTGCTGGGTAGAGCCTCTCAGAGGACAGCTATGTAGACTCCTGTCTGCAAACATTAACGAAGTATCATTAATAGTGTCAGGGACTGGTGCTTGCTCATGGGATGGGTCCCCAAGTTGAACCGGTTATTGGTGGGTCATTCTCTCAGTCTCTTCTCCACCCCACATCCCTGAATTTCTTATAGACAGGATAAGTTTTGGGTCTAAATTTTGTGGGTGGGTTGGTATCCCTATGGCTCCAAGCCAGAAACTAAAAATAACCTAGATGTCCCTCAACTGAAGACTGGATAAAGAAAATGTAGTACATTTTATTTATTACTCACAATGGAATACTACCCAGCCATTAAAGACAAAGACATCATGAATTTTGCAGGCAAACGGATGAAGTTGAGACTATCATCCTGAATGAGGTAATTCAGACCCAAAAGGACATAAATGGTATGTACTCATAAGTGGATATTAGCCATAAAATACAAGAGAGCCACAGTACACCCTGTAGACCCAAAGAAGCTAAGCAAGAAGGAAGGCACAGCGAGGATGCTTGAATCTCACTTAGAAGGGGGCATAAGAGTCATAGAAGGCAGATGGAGGGAGGGGCCTGGGTGGGAGAGGGAGCAAAAATGGAACAGAAATCTGCAGCTGGTGGGGTTGGGAATGGGAGAGTGGGGGAGCATCTTGAGGAGGTGCCAGAGTCCTGAGATGGAGGAGGCTCCCAGGAATCAATGGGGGTGACCTTAGCTGAGACTCACAGCAGTGGACACATGGAGACGGAAGAGGCCACCTCCTGGAGCCAGTCAAGACTAGAAAGTTTAAGTGAATGTCAATTCCTTTTATTGTTTGTTACTATCATGAATTAAGTTTTTATACTATTCATTTCCGAAAAAGTCAAAGTTAAACTACGAGCCATCATCAAAATTTCATTACACACACACACACACACACACACACACACACACACACACTCTCTTAAATCCTAGGACTCTGGAGACAGAAGAAGCTGGCAAGTCACTATGAGACTCAACCTGGTTTCATAGGACTTTCATCTCTGCCAGGGTTACAAAATGAGACGATGCCTCACAAAGAAGGAAAGTGGGGAGAAGAGAGGACGGAAGGGTGGAAGGACAGAAGGATGGAAGGAAGGAAATTTTATCACAGAGCCAAGTGTGGTGGGACACAGGGACAGGAGCTCTATCTAGGAATTCACAGTGAGTTCTGGGCTAGCCAAGACTACACAAGCATTCACACAGGAGTCTATGGGGGCTATCCTAGTAAAACCACCACGGGCCCTCCGTTCAGGTTATAATGAGGTTTTTTTCCTTCATGGACATAACAAAAGAATGTTTGTGTTTTTAATTTTCCTTTCTTTTTTTTTCAGAGCTGGGGACCGAACCCAGGGCCTTGCGCTTGCTAGGCAAGCGCTCTACCACTGAGCTAAATCCCCAACCCCGTGTTTTTAATTTTTTAAGTCAATATTGTTGTCTGTATTTTGATTAGATAATGTGACTATTCACATTAAGATTGTTGAAAATTTTAAAAGAGAGAGAGAAGAAAGAGAGAAAGGAAGAGAGAGAAGGAAGTATAGAAAAAGTGTAGGATTGTTCACATGTATGCAGTTGCCCGATGGGTGCCAGGAAGGCACAGGATCCCCTAGATCAGGAGTTACAGAAGCTTGTGAGCTGTCAAATGTGCTGGGACCCAAATTCATGTCATTGGTATAGCAGAAAGAGCTAACATCGAGCCACCACTGTGGCCCTATCCTTGTCTTCTTACAAATCGCTCATTTTAGTAATGTTCTCTAGGGTGCAACATCTGCATAAATTCTGTAAGTGAGGCAAGTGTGCAACTTGAAAAGAGCATTATGCGTCCAGCTCCACGGTTCTCCTGTCAGTTAAACACATTGCAGTCACAGGAGACAGAGAGAGATGCCTGTCTGCTTTAGTCCCACTAGACCCTGGAGGCTCTTGAAGAAGAATAGGAAGGCCAGTCCTCATTATTCCCAGAGGTCCTGGCTTCCAGTAGGAATTCAGAGATTGACTCGGTAAATAAGAATCATGGGATTTATTCCCTTGCTTACCTACACCAACTAGGACCACTGTTAAAAATACACAAATGAATTAGATACACATTTTCTATCTAGAAATAAGGGGAATAAGAAGAATCCAAGGAAAAAAATCTCTAAACTAACCCTTTATGATCAGGACCAAATTGATACAAATGACTTTAATAATCACCTTTCTTAATTCTCTCACAGACTTGTATATTCTAGATGCAAATAAATAAATATAATATGTAAAATCAGTACCTTGAGGTTACTGGACTTCATTTCCAAGCACTCTACTTAAGGCAGATTCTGTAGTCATACAAATTTAGATATGAAAAGGGCTTATATTATAGTTTTACCTGATTCTCTGTTACTATAACACAATAGCTCAGGCTTGGTAAATTGCATACAATAGACACCTACTTGGCTCATGATTCTGGAAGCTGGGAAGTCAAAGATCAAGAGGTTATATGCAGTGAGGACCATCTCACTACAGTATGATGTGACAAAAAGGTGAGATTCATGTGTGCAGGAGAACAAGGGGGAAGCTAGCTTTACTAGTGAACTGGAGATTACTAGCCCATTTCCACACTACTGACATCAACAGGCTCATAAGGGCTCTGTCTTTATGACTTAATTGCCCCTTAATGATTCTTCCTCTTTTTTTTTTTTGTAAATAAAACTTTTAATTCTATTTTTTTTTCTCAAGAGGTGACAGCTTAGGAATCATCTGTTTCACCTCACCCAGTATTGATTTTCAGCAGTGCTTCTTTTCTTTTTTTTTTTTATCTTTATTAACTTGAGTATTTCTTATTTACATTTCAATTGTTATTCCCCTTCCCAGTTTCCGGGCCAACATCCCCCTAGCCCCTCCCCCTCCCCTTCCCTATGGGTGTTCCCCTCCCCATCCTCCCCCCATTACCACCCTCACCCCAACAATCACGTTCACTGGGGGTTCAGTCTTGGCAGGACCAAGGGCTTCCCCTTCCACTGGTGCTCTTACTAGGCTATTCATTGCTACCTATGAGGTTGGAGCCCAGGGTCAGTCCATGTATAGTCTTTGGGTAGTGGCTTAGTCCCTGGAAGCTCTGGTTGGTTGGCATTGTTGTTCATATGGGGTCTCAAGCCCCTTCAAGCTCTTCCAGGTCTTTCTAAGATTCCTTCAACGGGAGTCCCATTCTCAGTTCAGTAGTTTAATGTTGGCATTCACCTATGTACATCTACACAGTGGAATATTACTCAGCTATCAAAAACAATGATTTTATGAAATTCATAGGCAAATGGATGGAACTGGAAAATATCATCCTGAGTGAGGTAACCCAATCACAGAAAAACACACATGGTATGCACTCATTGATAAGTGGCTATTAGCCCAAATGCTCGAATTACCCTAAATGCACAGAACACATGAAACTCAAGAAGGATGACCAAAATGCGAATGCTTCACTCCTTCTTTAAAAGGGGAACAAGAATACCCTTGGCAGGGAATAGGGAGGCAAAGTTTAGAACAGAGGCAGAAGGAACACCCATTCAGAGCCTGCCCCACATGTGGCCCATACATATACAGCCTCCCAATTAGATAAGATGGATGAAGCAAAGAAGTGCAGGCTGACAGGAACCGGATGTAGATCTCTCCTGAGGGACACAGCCAGAATACAGCAAATACATAGGCGAATGCCAGCAGCAAACCACTGAACTGAGAACGGGACCCCATTGAAGGAATCAGAGAAAGGACTGAAAGAGCTTGAAGGGGCTTGAGACCCCTTATGAACAACAATGCCAACCAACCAGAGCTTCCAGGGACTAAGCCACTACCCAAAGACTATACATGGACTGACCCTGGGCTCAACCTCATAGGTAGCAATGAATAGCCTAGTAAGATCACCAGTGGAAGGGGAAGCCCTTGGTCCTGCCAAGACTGAACCCCCAGTGAACGTGATTGTTGGGGTGAGGGTGGTAATGGGGGGAGGATGGGAAGGGGAACACCCTTACGGAAGGGGAGGGGGAGGGGCTAGGGGCCCAGAAACAGGGAAGAGGAATAACAATCAAAATGAGAAATACTCAAGTTAATAAAGATGGGGAAAAAAATATGGTGACAACCAGAGGAACTTACAGACCCCCTATTATGCAGGGTTAGGGGAATTTTCTCCAATGCTTAGGTAGCCACTCCCATGATTACCTAGATGTGCAGTTGGAACATTAGAAAAATTTTGAGTGGTTGCTATGTTAGTTTGACGGGTTTGGGTGAAGCCTTGAAGAGTTTCAAGAACAGACTCACTCCGACCTGGTGTCCTGCAGCTGGATGTCCAGGAACTGACTCAGCTCCAGGCTTCTCCTCCCTTTCAATCTAATGTCAGCACCGTCATTGAGTAATGGACCACTGCTCATTGCTTCTGCTGAAATTTTTTATACCAAAGGTTTCTGAATCTCACCAGACCATCAGATGATTGGGCCACCAAACTGGGTTCTCTGCTTAGGGTACAGCACTGGAATTTAGTTCCCCCCTGTAAGTCTATGACCTCCATACAGACTTTCAGATTGAATGTGTATGCTGACAAATTAATGTTTTCTACAGGTTTTTCAATTATTCTGGCCTTTGACCCATGCATGTTGTGCAATGGTTTCCTCAAACTTGTAACTTCCTCTCTAGGAGGTGGCTGGGAGACTCAGGAAGAAAACATATCCCACAGGTTTGGGAAAGCCCCCCCACCAACCTCTACAAAGATCAGCACAGGTCTCCTGGGGAGCAGACTTCCACCAGCTGAGCCCTGCACAGGAAATACTTGGGACCTGTCAAGCTGCTTGCAAGGAATGCCCCAGACATGCACTTCATAGTAACTGGCGCCATTTTGGCCCTCTTCTTGTTAGTGACCTCAATAAAAACCTACTGGGCTCACCAAGCTGGGCTTTGGTACAACCAGTACTTTGGTCTGTGATTCATTTTCTCTATGTCTCCTGGGAAAAATCTCCCATCCAAAAAGGTATACAGTCACAAACTGTAAACATAGAAAGTTTTGTCACCCTCCAATGAGGGGCACTGTCTTATATGCCCAGTTTAAGTCGCCATCCGCCTAACTGATGTCAGTGACACTTTTTTGTATGTTTGTCATTTCATTGTGGACAAGATCTGAGCTCAGGATAGCTGAATACTTTGCTTTGGGAACTCTAAAAAGACAGTAAAAGTAAAGGAATCAAACACACTAACAAAAGGCAGGTTGACCTGTCAGCTAGCTACAGAAGCCATCATTCTCTTCTGGGGGAGATGGAGAAAATGTCTCAGGCTCATGTCTGGTGCTGTGGAGCAAACTCACTGTTCTGAATTCTCACGAACATACCGTGTACAGGCAAGGTGACTTCATGGATTTGTGACACAAAAGGGAGAAAGGCTTCAGGGGGAGGGGCAGGAGATAACAAAGAAAAACCTTTCCATTAGAGAATGAGAATGAGAGAAAGTTTCTCAGTTTGGAAATGAATTATTAACCCCGGTAGAAAGGCCTTCTTACTGTGTCCATCCATCTTGCAAAGATGCTAAAGATGGGTGGGGTGATAACTCAATCAGTCAGATGCTTTCCACACAAGGTTGAGGACCTAAACTCCATCCCCTAGAACATACCTAAAAAGGTAGGAATGAGAGAACACATGTGTACCTCATGAAGTAGAATTGCAGACATAGGTCAGATGCCTGGGGCTTGCTGTACAACCAGTCAAAACAAGTTAGCAAGGGTCGGATTCAGTGAGACAGTCTGTCCCCAAACACAAGGTGTGAGTGACTGAAGAGGACACCCAATGTCAATGCCTAGCCTCAAAACACATGTACATATCTGTGCACATGCATGTACTCTGACATACATGCATATGTATAGCCATATATGTAAACATGTATACTCAGACACACACACACACACACACACACACACACACACACACAGGAAAAGCACTAAAGATGAGTTTTCCCATTAAGTAATTAGTAAATTAAGGGGTAAACAAGAACTTGTGAAGCTCAGTGTTCGTTCTTCCTTTCTGTCTGTCTGTCTGTCCTTTTCAAATTGTAATATTTCTCCCTTCTTTCCTCCCTTCAAATGCTCCCATATGCTACTCCTTACTCCCCCAGCATCATGACTCTGTTTATTGGTTGTTATATTTCTGTGTGGAAGAGTGCATGGATCGCTGAGTGCAGCCTGCTAAGTCTGCATGATGTTATTTCTACGTACGTCTTTAGGGCTGACCGTTTGGTATGGAGACCATTACGGAAAGACAGAAACAATCCAAATGCAGTGTGGAGTCCAGTTCCAATGCATACCAGTACAAAACGAGTCCCACACCTCAGCTGCATGAACACTGCAGGACAGGGCTGGAGAGACTGTAAGAGCCAGAGATCAGGAGGTTGCTGTGAGAGCTGCCTCCAGAAATGTCAGAAGCTACATCCACAGTCTCGCCAACATGACTGAAAATGACCTGAACAAGGACAATAGACATGCCAAAGTGGGCAGGGGAAAGAAAGATCAGGAACCACCAACACTAAACAAAGCATCACAGAGAGACTTTAATGTTCTTGAACACTAATGTCCAAGGAGTAAGAGTAGTGTAAGCCTTTGAAACTACAGCTCTCTCCTGAATTCACTTGATTCTCAGGACCGAGTCATGCATTCAGGGTCAGGCTGTGGGATTGATCCTAAGAACACCTTCTAGAGAAGGAGTGCATCAAATACACCTCCTCTCTGGGGTCTGCATGCTTTGACAGGGGGCTCCTCCACCAGTGCAGATTTGATAGCAGGAGGACTCTGCACAAAGACATGTCTTTGACAGCCAACAGCAGGGGCTTCGCACTTGGTAAAATCAGCATTGCCTAGTTTTGTTTTTGTTTTTCTTTTTTCTTTTTTTTTTTGTTTTGTTTTAAGGAAAAAACCAAGTTCACTGGACTGGAATCTCTCAAATATGGCACTGGGGACTGGACACATGGCCCAGTCAGTAAAATGCTTGTCATACAAGCACAAGGACCCAAGTTCTAATTCCTAGGAATTGGAACACTCTGCCATCCCTAGATGGACAGGCCGACAGCTGGATTCCTGTGTCTTGCTAACTTGCTATGCTAGCTGATTCAGAGAGCTATACAGAATTCCTGGCAACACTTCTTCCCTTTGACTTAAGTCGCTTTTCTATTGCTGTGATAAGATACCATGACTTATGACTTATGGAGAAACTGTTTCTTGGGGACCTATGCTTTCAGAGGTTGAATCCATGACTAGCATGGTGGGGAGCATGGCAGCAAAAGGAGAGACATGGTATTGAAGTGGTAGACAAGCAACATCCATAGCCACAATTGAGAGAGGGGGGGGGAGCTGGTTCCTCTGTCCCCCCTCCTAACACTCATGTTCATATATTTTCTTAGTCAGCTGAGCTCATGTGGAGGGGGTGATGCACTCCAGGACATGAGATCAGGACTTGAGTCACTTCTGGCCTCAGGAAACAACATGACAGTTAAGAGCTAAGCTTCTAGTTACTGAGGAGAGAGAACACTGACCTACTACATCCATGGTGGATCTCACAGAGGCCACCCATACTTGGGATTTTCAAGGGAAAAAGAGTACAGACTTAGCCCCATCATTGGGGAGTGAATGGGCCCGCAGGTGTTGTCTCTGTCAGATGGTAAAATGGACCACAGCAAGTCAAGGAAAAAAAAAATAAGGATGGTAAATGGCAGGCTTCATTGGCAAGGAGGCCATAAACTCCATTTAAGGATCATGCCTGATTTCAAACCAAAAGTCAATTGTCCCAGGAACGGATTATAACCCTGCACCCTAAATGATCGGTCCCTGGAAATGGCAGTAAAACACCAGCTCCAGGAATAGAATATAAACCCCAGGTAAAGGCTATGAAATCCATCCAAAGAGCCGCTGGGAGACAAGCACAAGGATGGGGCAATACCTCTCGGTGGGCCCTCTGTGCTGGGCAGCTTCCTAGATTTTGGGTATCTCATTCTATGGTTAAATATTCATGGCATGGCATCCACTGACCACTGGGCACAAGCCAACCCCAATACAACCCATGCAACCTCCCCAGCACCCATCAGTAAGTTTTAGACAACCTAACCCTGGCAGAAATTCCCCTGGCTCCCTATCAAAGGACTTGGTCTAGGGTCACCATTTTTGAAAGTGCCCAACCCTTGCAGGCGGCTTCTTGCTCTACTGAAATGAAAATCCTATTGCCGATCGCATATGTGAGTGGTGGTCCTCCCCACCCCCTGCAGTGAGTTTGGACTTAATCCACCCATAGCCTTGTGAGGTGACTTCATCCCTCCTGTCCCTGAGGGATAACGCCCTGAGTTGCAGACCCCTGAGGCTGCTGTTCCAGGGGAGGAACCCAGAATTGAAGGCACTTCCCAGGTTCTGGGCTCAGAATAAAGCTCTGGGCAGCCAGGGTTTAGTGCTGCCTGGAGGACGGTGTTAGATATTCACAGGACCCACGTCTCAGGAAAGACTGTGTCTGCCAGCATCTCCCTTTGTAAACTTTTATGCCCTGAAGGCAGGAAGGTGTCCAGTTCCCCAGCTGAGCAGCTCCAGCAGACAGGCCCCTCCCCTAGGCCTGCCTAACAGTCATAACTGTCACAAAGGTCATCTGTAGCCCCTCAACAGGACTCTCCTCAGTTTATGGTAATGTTAGGTGAAAAGTCTGAAGAAAAGCCACCAATCACAGAAAAGAAAAACCCACAATCTCTGACCTTTTTACAGAAACCTACCAATCCCTGATCAGTAAAACCCACCAATCCTCAAACTCCCTCAGGTTCTGGACTTGAAATCCCACCAATCCTCACCCTGGATATCTCCACCCTCCTCCCCCTACCCCAAGAGCCCTATATAAGCACTGTGCTTTTTCCAATTCCCTGCTGTTTTCTATTCCCCGCTGGGAATGTAGGCAGCCTTTCCTGGATTTGTCCCTCCATGCCCTGGACCCTCAAATAAATCTCTTTCATGAGGTTTGCTTCCAGGTGCGATTCTCTTCTTGTAAGAAGCCAAGAAGCAACGGAGAGAAGAGAAGAAACAAGAAAGAAGAGCAGGGCTGAGACTCCTTAGCTTAGCTCGGGATGCCCTCTCCGGGAAGCTGCATTGCCCCTCCTGAGGAGGCTTCCTCTCAGAGCTGTGTGGATACTGAGCTCCTATGTCTCAGGATACCCTTCCTTTGGGACACTTTCCTACCTCACAGCTGTGACGTTCCTGGACTTTCAAATCCCAGAACACCCTCCCGTAGGAGCCGTAACTCAGAAAGGCTCGCCTGGTTCTCCTGATCCCTCACGCTGAAGGGGGGTAGACAGAGTTGAGTCTGAGGTACACTAGGACCCTATGCCTCATCTCCAGTTGGCCTGCAGCAGACTCAACTTCTAGTTCACTAACGGCTCCACATCCCATCCACTACCAACAATTTGGTAAGCTTCCCCTTCTGGTCAGAGTATATGCTTCACTGAGTCTGAGGACGTAACCATTGATTGTCTGGCCACCCTCCCATGTGCTTGGAAGTGGAAACAACCCGAAACAGAGCGTTTAAGGCTGAAATGGGCCCTCTTGACCTGACTCTATCACACCAGTATCAGAGGAACAGACTTGCAAGTCCATGGGACACCCTGAGCTATGGCGACCCTTTCTTCCTTCTTCACCTGCCCTAGCTGACAGCACTCAGAGCTATAGCAGCCTTCCAGATCCTTAGGCCCCGCTGGCCCATTGCTACCCATGCTGAATCTGCAGGCAAATGGGTTGTTTCACTTCTCTAAGACATTTTCCTCTTTCACAACACTGGACCATCTGTCCCTTCCACAGGAACCTTATGAAGTCCATGGAGCTCGGTGGAAATAGAAGCCTCTGGTCTATGGCATGGTCCTGTCCCACATGTGCCCAGCACTTAGTGCTTTGGGGCCTGTGGCCTTGTTCAGGGACACCTGAGCTCCTGTTTAATTGATCATTTCTAAAGAAGGGACATTTCATTCAGGCTCCTGCAGGCTCCTGGGTCCCTCCTTTACCCACCGTCAGCCCATCTGTATTTCTAGCTTACAGAGGCTACAGCAGGAAGAGAGGGAAGGATGACAAGGTCCTGCTTTCGCTCCTGCAGAGGTGAGAAGCCTCCAGTGCTTCCTGGCTACTCACTCACACTACCTGTGATGATCACTCCTGACAAAGGGCAAAGGCTGACCATGGGACTAGGAGCCCTCTGGGTGGGTGGGGTGAGTGCACAGTCCTATTGTTTAATTCGAGTGTCCAGCTGTGGCTGCAGGTGGCCTTTCCTGCTCAGCTTACCCAGCTCTTGGTCCCGAATGCTCCAAGCTGCAACCTTATGTCCTGTCTCTGGCAGCCTGCTGGGAAAGCTTACTGACACCACCAGCTTTTGCCAGCTCTTACGAAGAGATGCCTTTGCTCAAGGGTCCAGACCAGAAGCTGCTAAAGACCAACAGCCACCTAGGCATTCCACAGAGCAGTCTATGGCCACCTTGAAACAATGAGGACCAAAAGATCCAACTATCTCCTGATCTGATAAAGTCTGAGGACAAACTCCCAGGGATGGGTCACGCAGAAGACAATCAAGGGACTTCATGTTCTTCAGCGCTGGCAGAAAAAAAGCAACCCACACCCACAGAGGGTCTCAGCAAAAGGTCCAGATACTCCAGATAGGGAAAGACCCATGCAGGGATCTGACAAACTGCCCGGGAAGATCTCTGAGAGATCCGCACAGAATCAAAGAGGGATCCCGAGGCAAAGTTCTAGAGGCGATCTCTGTGACAGAGGTGGAGAATTGTGTGACACAGGCAAGAAGTGACTCATCAAGACCCCAGCCAGGAGGACCAGGAGAGCAGCAACTCCAAGACACACTGAGGAACCACTTCATTGAACACACGGGTGACAATGACAGTATGGTACCTGTGGGCACTTGTCCTGGAATTCCGGTGGACAACATGGTGGTCCCTCCTGAAAAGTCAGAGACCCATATGGAAAACTCAGAGACAAATATTGAAAAACCAGAAATGAATATCAAAATGGAGAAGCAGAAATCCTTGAATGATGGATCCACCTTCAAGGATACTTCTACTGGGCTTCCCTTCCTAGATCCTGACGTCCAACAGGTGCTGGAAGCTCATCTTTCAAGACACCTGGTGAGGCACAGATGGATCTTGCCCCTCAGAGGCCTCAGGGCCCTACAACTCTTCAACCTGAACAAGGCTATAGTTTTGTCACTTCCACAAACCCCAACTCCCTCTCAGACTTGTTTGGATTCAAGGGATGACTCCGTTATAAAAATTGGTAGTGTCCTGGGAGACTCTTTCCAGAAAGGTTCAGAAGAGGATCTGACAAGAAAAACAGCTTTCCGGACTCAAATCCCTCCCTCTGCCCTCAATATTGAATTTCCAAATGGAACTCCACCTAATGACAAATTATGGCCCTCTGAGGCCCCTTCAAATGTCCAGAAGAACGGTGTGGCTTCCTTGTACACCACACACAGCCTTGTAGACAGAGACCGGCACAGCGACATAGTTCTAGGACCTCGGAAGGACAACCCAGTGCCAGGTTCAAACCTACTCAAGAGTGACTATGCCTCACAGAAGAGTGAGGGTGCGGCTTCAGATCTCTCCCATGGGCTGTCAGTTCAGGGGACCATTGTGGCCTCCTGGTCAACAACTAGCAGAGATAAAAGGGGGCTGGAGGAGGAGGGGTCCTGTGACTGGGCACTCAACACAGAAGCCAGGGAAATGTCAAACACTCAAACTAAAGGACATCTGAAAGATATAGAATTCCTGCAAACCAGTGAAAAACAGTCCCCTTCCAGAGTCATTTCCCAGGATCCAGAAGATTATGTTACTGCCATCCTCCTGCAGGACTGTAGCACTGGCATGATCTTTCAAGACTGTGCCCCAGAGGTCCTGCTGGCAGCAGATATCCTAGCCTCTCAAGCCTCACAGTCTAGCTTCAAGAATAGGTCCACTACCAGCAAAACATCCTCCAAGGACATGTACCTTTACTTGTCAAGAGGAGGAAATGTGCCCAAGAATCTTAATCTGAAGAACCACGGACTAGCCATACCCTTGATCTAACTGGGGCTGTAGGGGCCCCAGGCAGGACAGACACCTTTCACAGAGGAGACCTGCCTAAGCCTACAGGTCAGATACTCATGAAAGCAATTCTTCCCCTCTTGCAGAAAAGACATTTGGGGACAGGATAAAAGACTTTATGACAAACTTTATGTCAGTTAAAAGTAAAGTGCAGGAAAAGTCCCTGCAAAAACTCAAGGCCTCATCAGCCACTTCCCAAAGTCAAGGCTCAGTCATGAGCAGGGTGTTTCTGCCCCCACAGGTAGCTGAGGCTCAAGACTTCACGGTCTCTGTCAGGCCTATTCTACAGGAGAAAGTGGGGGTTGGCCATGCCAGGACAGCCTCAAAGAAAAGTTTGGACAAAAAACCACCCCAGGCTCCTATGGGTAGGCATGTCTGCCTCCACAGGACCGCCACTGCAGAAAGACGCACAAGGAAACACTCCCAAGGCACACAGCCAACCTTCCACAGACAAATGGATGGACGACAACAGCCAGGCCCAGTGGTCCAGAGAGTCTGTGACCAGAGCTCATGCCTGTTAGCACATGGTCCCAGGCACCCCTGTACACTATCCCCGGCACTGCCTCTGCAGAAGTGAGCTGTCTAGAAAAGCAAAAGCTTTTCTACATCTACCCTGATAGGAAATTTCCCCATGAAATACTAGTTTTTTCAAAAACAAAAAACAACAAAAACCAAAATGAAACGAAACCATAGTGTCTGAGTGCTAACTGACTGTTTCCCAAGGTAGGCATTACTTCCTCTTGTGCATCTTTACTCTGGAGGTTGCGTCTGCAGGGCTTGACCACAGGAAACATCTCCATCTCCTTCTGGAGAAGACACCACTCCACAGGGAGGGTTCAGTGACATTTGAATGACTTGGGGCATGAATTGAGCCTATGGAGGGAGGTAGAAAATAAAAGGTTTGAGGCCAAGGCAGGGGACCATACAGCAGGAGGATGACCTGAAAGGTTCCATGCAGGTGGGTGCAGCCCCTGTGCTCCCAGTACAGACTATGGACTCTCAGGGACCCCAACCCTGGCACTCCACTGCAGGCTGGAGGAGCCCTTTATCTTTTTAGTGCCTGGAAACCAACCCAGAAAGATTGTCTAACAGCACATCTGATCATCTGCCTGTTCTTGCTTCCTGAATTCTAGACACTGAGCTGGTGGAAAAGCCAGAGCTAGAAATTCTCAGTGTCACTCACAGTCCGGAGGACTGTGGACACACACACACACACACACACACACACACACACACACACACACACACTGTGCCAGCATTAGTCCCAAGGAAAGGAGGATACCTGAGAAAGGTGGTGGGGATGCACTGTAACCTCACAGCTCGCTATGCTAGGCCTAGAGCCTTTGTCTTTCAAGGAGACCAGCAGAATAGGCCTTCTCAAAGGACTTGTCCACACAGCAGAAGGGACTTGGCTAAAGCACAGGTGCTCTCTGGATCTCTGGGCAGGCAAAGAAGTGTCCCTGCTAGGCCTCCCTCTACTACCTGCCCAGGTTTCCTTACCTCAGTCTTTGTAAACACATGGGGGTAACTGAATAGGAGAATAGCCAATCTCCAGTGAGCCTTGCACTGTTCCTTGAAGAGAGCAACCAGGGGACAGCTCCCACTGAAGCGTATATTCCCTGATAGAAAACCCTGTTCCCAGTGGTGCCACCAACGTACAGGACTCAGCTATAGGCCCAGTGCCAACACATGTTCCCAAGTTCCACGGGTGAGACTCAGCAGCTCCTTGGGGTGGATATGGGACCCACAGTCCATTTCTGAGCCAGCAGTGTATCAATGGCAGCAACCTCAGCGTGTCCCAGAAGCCAGAGTGAAGGACCTTGAGGATGGCACCACTGGTACCTCAGGAGCTCAGGAATCACATTTTGGGTACAACAAACTTCTCAGAGTGGGTCCCAGGGTTCTTGAGGGGAATGACAGACATTCCAAGACAACTTTCAAGACCCTGAGAGATTGACATCCTAGAGTTCCAGAGATTTTCCCCCCAACCCCACACACACACCCTCACAGATATCAACAGATGTGCAGAAAATAGTATGAGACAGTAGTGACGTAAGATCTGTACAAGTCCTGTTAGAAATCCACTGACACTCATCACGTTCTTCCTGGGGAGACCTGTCACTTTAATCCACATATGGATCCTCAGAAGTCTACCCAGGCCCCCACTCATGCATGTAAAACCCCACAGACAGAGCACTGTAGAGCCCTCACAGAGAGACACCACCTACAGACTTTCAGAGACTCAGACATACCCACTCAAAGTTCCACACTGAAGACCTGACAAAGATCCCCAAGGAGATCTCTGACAGCTAATCCATCTTACAACTTGAAAAATATAAATAAAAGTAACAGACTCTGTAGTCTTCAAATAGTTTGCAAAGAGACTTTTGATAGACATGGAGACCTCGGAAACTTCTCATACCCTAACACACACACACACACACACACACACACACACACACACACATATATATATACATATATATACATACATACATATATACATACATACATACATACATGCATACATACGTACAATTGCCTCTGGGTGCCACTTCTTCACAGTGATATCAGCCAGCCTCCCAGAGACCTCACACAGCACCCTCACACAGATAATAGACTCCTGATAGAAACAGTCCAGAGATCTCTCATTGACACACGACTGTACAGATGCCCAGAGACCTCAGATAATCCCTTAAAGTACCACACAGAACATCGGAGCTCTCACAGTGACACCACAGAGTAACCTATCACCAGGAGAGATGGCAGGGAGATCGCCAACAGGAGGTCATTTAGCCCCACAGGAGAGGTCTCAGGTGTAGACTTGAGGGATAGTGAGATGGATTACTGGGGGTATGGTGTTTATGAAAGTGTTGCTAGTGCCATGGGAAGGCAGGCAGTCGATAGCCAGATGTAGGAGGCTGTGAGGGGAGTTAAGGGTCCAGCACCAGATCAGCATAATGGTGTGCACAGAAGGCTCTGATGACAGAAATCCAGGGCTCACATTGCAGACATAGGGGGCAGTTCTTCTCTCCTTTTGAGTATGGGAGGAGGTCTCACAATATAAGCTTGAAGGCAGGCTCTCTGATTCCCAAGCAGGAGGCAGAGAAAGGGATAAGATGAGGGTGTGTGTCCACCAATACAATACCACCAATGTTGTAAACCTCCTAGGTAATGACCCTGGGCCATGACCTGTAGGCTGAACATTCGGTGTCTAAGTAGTGTGCTGTTTAGAACATGTGTGAGGGGAAGGGCTGCCTCAGGTGCTGTGGTCTGAGCAGCAGGTGGATTATTGGAGCAAAGAAACCCTCCACAGATTGCACATGCTTTCCACAATATGCAGGAACTTACCCTTGACTCCAGAGTTCTGGCATGAAGATGGTCAGAGATCGAATACAGCATCCCAGTATTAAGGCAACTCACCAGTCGCCCAAGGCTATCTCTTCCTACGGAGACAGTGCAGAGATCTCTCTGTGGATCCCAGAGACCAACAGAGAGAAGCCCTCCAGGCAGACATCTCACAGTTTACACAAACATTTCCCTAAGAGGCCCTCATCACCAGCAGGACAGTCACCTAAAGCCCCAAGACTGTCAGTGTCTGAGAATTGTTGAAGAATGACCCCAGACTCAGAGTAGGCAAAGGCAAATAATTTATTCAGAAACTACCAGCATGTGGGGGTCAATCACTCATCAAAATGGTGACAACAAAGAGAATTTCAGACCAATTTCGCTTATGAATATCGACACAAAAATACTCAATAAAATTCTTGCAAGCTGAATTCAAGAGCACATCAAAACAATCATCCATCATGATCAAGTAGGCTTCATCCCAGGCACGCAGGGATGGTTTAATATACGGAAAACCATCAATGTAATCCATCATATAAACAAACTGAAAGATAAACACCACACGATCATTTCATTAGATGCTGAGAAAGCATTTGACAAAATTCAACACCCCTTCATGATAAAAGTCCTGGAAAGAACAGGAATTCAAGGCCCATACCTAAACATAGTAAAAGCCATATACAGCAAACCAGTTGCTAACATTGAACTAAATGGAGAGAAACTTGAAGCAATCCCACTAAAATCAGGGACTAGACAAGGCTGCCCACTCGCTCCCTACTTATTCAATATAGTTCTCAAAGTCCTAGCCAGAGCAATTAGACAACAAAAGGAAATCAAGGGGATACAGATTGGAAAAGAAGTCAAAATATCGCTATTTGCAGATGATATGATAGTATATTTAAGTGATCTCAAAAGTTCCACCAGAGAACTACTAAAGCTGATAAACACCTTCAGCAAAGTGGCTGGGTATAAAATTAACTCAAATCAGTAGCCTTCCTCTACACAAAAGAGAAGCAAGTCAAGAAAGAAATTATGGAAATGACACCCTTCATAATAGTCCTAAATAATATAAAATACCTCGGTGTGACCTTAACCAAGCAAGTGAAAGATCTGTATGATAAGAACTTCAAGTCTCTGAAGAGAGAAATTGAAGAAGACCTCAGAAGATGGAAAGATCTCCCATGCTCATGGATTGGCAGGATTAATATAGTAAAAATGGCCATTTTACCAAAAGTGATCTACAGATTCAATGCAATCCCCATCAAAATACCAATCCAATTCTTCAAAGAGTTAGACAGAACAATTTGCAAAATCATCTGGAATAACAAAAAACCCAGGATAGCTAAAACTATCCTCAACAATAAAAGGACTTCAGGGGGAATCACTATCCCTGAACTCAAGCAGTATTACAGAGCAATAGTGATAAAAACTGCATGGTATTGGTACAGAGACAGGCAGATAGACCAGTGGAATAGAATTGAAGACCCAGAAATGAATCCACACACCTATGGTCACTTGATTTTTGACAAAGGAGCCAAAACCATCCAATGGAAAAAAGATAGCATTTTCAGCAAATGGTGCTGGTTCAACTGGAGGGCAACATGTAGAAGAATGCAGCTCGATCCATGCTTATCACCCTGTACAAAGCTTAAGTCCAAGTGGATCAAGGACCTCCACATCAAACCAGATACACTCAAACTAATAGAAGAAAAAGTGGGGAAGCATCTCAAACACATGGGCACTGGAGAAAATTTCCTGAACAAAACACCAATCAATGGCTTATGCTCTAAGATCAAGAATCAACAAATGGGATCTCATAAAACTGCAAAGCTTCTGTAAGGCAAAGGACACTGTAGTTAGGACAAAATGGCAACCAACAGATTGGGAAAAGATCTTTACCAATCCTACAACAGATAGAGGCCTTATATCCAAAATATACAAAGAACTCAAGAAGTTAGACTGCGGTTCAGAAGTTAGAATGGGGTTCAGAGCTAAACAAAGAATTTACAGCTGAGGAATGCCGAATGGCTGAGAAACACCTAAAGAAATGTTCAACATCTTTAGTCATAAGGGAAATGCAAATCAAAACAACCCTGAGATTTCACCTCACACCAGTGAGAATGGCTAAGATCAAAAACTCAGGTAACAGCAAATGCTGGCAAGGATGTGGAGAAAGAGGAACACTCCTCCATTGTTGGTGGGATTGCAGACTGGTACAACCATTCTGGAAATCAGTCTGGAGGTTCCTCAGAAAATTGGACATTGCACTACCTGAGGACCCAGCTATACCTCTCTTGGGCATATCCCCAAAAGATGCCCCAACATATAACAAAGGCACATGGTCCACTATGTTCATAGCAGCCTTATTTATAATAGCCAGAAGCTGGAAAGAACCCAGATGCCCTTCAACAGAGGAATGGATACAGAAAATGTGGTACATCTATACAATGGGATATTATTTAGCTATCAAAAACAATGACTTTATGAAATTCATAGGCAAATGGATGGAACTGGAAAATATCATCCGAGTGAGGAAACCCAATCACAGGAAAACACACATGGTATGCACTCACTGATAAGTGGCTATTAGCCCAAATGCTTGAATTACCCTAGATGCCTAGAACAAATGAAACTCAAGACGGATGATCAAAATGCGAATGCTTCACTCCTTCTTTAAAAGGGGAACAAGAATACCCTTGGCAGGGAAGGGAGAGGCAAAGATTAAAACAGAGACTGAAGGAACACCCATTCAGAGCCTGCCCCACATGTGGCCCATACATATACAGCCACCCAATTAGACAAGATGGATGAAGCAAAGAAGTGCAGACCGACAGGAGCCGGATGTAGATCGCTCCTGAGAGACACAGCCAGAATACAGCAAATGATTCTTCCTCTTAATATCACAATGACAAGTGAATTTTGTGCTGACTAGTTTTATGTTAACTTGACATGAGTTGGAGTCATCTGAGAGGAGGGAACTTTCAAGAAGAGATCGCTGTAAAATGGATCTGTAGGAAAGCCTGTAAGGCATTTCCTTAATTCATGATTAATATAGGAGGGCCTAGTAATTCTCGATGGTGCTGCTCCTGGACTGGTCCTGTGTTCTATAAAAAAGCAGGCTGAGCAAGCCATGAGGAGCAAGCCAGTAAGTCACACACATCCAAAGACTTTGCATCAACTCCTGCCTCTAGGTTCCTACCCTGCTTGAATTCCTGTCCTGACTTTCAGTGGTGGACTACGGTATGGAAGTGTAAGACAGATAAACTCTTTTCTTCCCAGGCTGCTTTGGTCATTGTGGTGGTTTGAATATGCTTGGCCCAGGGAATAACACTACTAGGAGGTGTGGCATTATTAGACTACGTGTGGCCTTGTTGGAAAGAGTATGTCACTCTGGGTGTGGGCTTTATGACCCTCGTATTAGCTGCCTGGAATTCAGTCTTCTGTTTGCCATCAGACCAAGATACAGAACTCTCTGCTTCTCTGTGCCTTGCCGTGCTTCCCACCATGCTGATAATGGGCTGAACCTCAGAGCCAGTCAGCCAGCCCCAATTAAATGTTGTCCTTTATAAGAGTTGGTCAAGGTTTCTCTTCACAGTGAAGGAAACCCTGATACAGTCATAGTCTTTTATTAAAGTAATAAAAATGCTAAAATAAATTTCAACACCAATTTTGGATGGAGCTCTCAGATCACAACAGTGTGACTTTAGGAAAGTTAATTCCATATGGTGATTATAACTGTTTTATTAGGTAATCTAGGGAGTTAAAAGATAATTTGGGGGTTCTGACTCTGTATTGGAGAGTTGTAAACCCTAAGGAGCAATGAGAGAAAGGAGAAATGAATATAGCAACAGGGTGTTGATGATTCTATTACAGCACCCCACACACACACAGCCCTGGAAGAGATCCAACATGTCACTCAACAGGCATGTTCTTGTGATACAGAGCTTTACAAGAAGGGGTACAAGGTGGAATTTGCCCTCCTGTTTGTCAAAGTCCACTCCAAGGAGAAGCAAACACCCACTCAATTCCTAATTACATGATCAAGATCTACAAGTGTCCCTCAACCTCCATGTCTCACACCAGAAGTTCTGTTTCCTCTAAATTGAAACAGAAATGGGAAATCCCATGAATGTGGAATATCAACCAAGAAAGAAAGCAGGAAACACAGAGAACCAAAAACCCACGTGAGGTGTGCAATCCAGTGCAGTTTCCAGCAAACTCTCCCTGAAGACCAGACATTTCTAAAGTCAGGGAGATTCCATTCAATACAGAAATATTCTCCCAAGACCCTGCCTTGTTTTACATCTTCTGGGGGAATGGCTCTGGTCCAAGACATACATTCTCCTTTTATGTTATCTTGCAGAGTTCTGGGCTTCCATCCAGGCTACTATTTTTCTGTCTCTGAAAGCAAAATTGCTATTTCTGGGTATAGACAGGAACACTTCGGTGAATTGTTCAGCTTGGTTTGTTTTCAGAAGCCCTTATCTATCTTCCTGGTTGTACATCTAATCAGGGAACTCGCGGTAAGATTGGGCATCATCAGCCTTTCACACAGTCTCCTGGCGGACCATTACTAAGTATTTCAATCAGCCTCGCGACAGATGAGCTAAGCCACAGAAGCACTGGTGTGACTTAGCTTTTAAAAGAAAGGAATGGCCACAACTTTGCAATTACCCTCTCCCTCTGCTCTCCTATAATAAGGCTAAACGTCCAGAGGCATCCACTTTTCGTCCAGCATAAACTATATGACCAAACTTTTCCAGGCCGTGGTCTAATCTGATCATTATTCCTTGTCAGTCATTTCCCACTTGAAGGAGCAAGCCTGCCTGGTAACCTGCCACTCCTGTGAAAGTTCAGCGTTAACACATCCTGTCTATCCTGATCAGATATTCCAGCTCACATCCACTCTTACAGGATGAGGCAGAGACCAGCAAGGGTGTGGGATTTGCCTGCCACTCCCGTTAATCTACTGTTGTAATGGCAATCCTTTGAGCAATCATTTGCATTTGAAAGTTAAGTTTTATTTTATATTACTTTTATGTATTTTTGTCCTGGGGAGGCCTGTGTGTGAAGGTGTCTTTCCTTGGGGATCAGAAGAGGGAATCAGATTCCCCAGAGCCAGCATCACAGACGGTTGTCATCTGCCTGACTTGGTTGCTGGAAACTGAACTCAGATCCCATGGAAGATCAAGTTCTCTTAACTGCTAAGCCGTCTCGACAGCCCCCACTCCTCAACCTTGGAAATTTTAAATTAAGAAAATGCTTTCATGTTTCAAACAGATGCAGAGACTCAGAGCCAAACAGTAGGCAGAGCTTGGGGAATCCTGTGGTAGAGGGGAGGGGGATTATAAGGAGCCAGAAGAGTCAAGGACACTACAAGAAAACCTACAGAGTCAACTAACCTGGGCCCATAGGGTCTCACAGAGACTGAACCGCCAACCAGGGAGCCTGCGTGGGTCTGACCTAGGCCCTCCACACATGTGTCACAGTTGTGTAACTTGGTCTTCTTGTGGGACTCCTAACGGTGGGAGCAGGGGCTGTCTCTGGCCCTGTTGCCTGCTTTGGGACTCTTTCCTCCTACTGGGTTGCCTCATCTAGCCTTAATAGGAGGGGGTGCCTAATCTTACCACAACTTGATATACTATGGATGGTTGATATCCAGGGGAGGCCTGCCCCTTTCTGAAGAGACAGAGGAAGAATAAAGGAGTGGGTGGAGCAGGTCGTGGAGGAGGGAGGTACGAGGAGCAAAGGAGGGAAAGAAAACTGTGGTTGGGATGTAAAAAAACTAAGTAAGTAAAATACTTTCATGTTTCAAGTCCATTTGACAAGAAAGGTCCAGGAACATCAAGTGGGTTACTTTGTGTAAGGATCTCCTCTGGCCTAGGCTGGCCTCAAACCTGTGGTGATTCTGAACTTCTCAACTTGTTTTCACCTCAAGAGTTCTAGGATTGCAGAATGCAGTACCACACACAGTTTATGCTGGAACAAACCCAAAACTTTTCAAATGCTGTAAGTCTTCTACCAACCAAGCTACATCCCCAGCCCACATTTGGTGTTTGGAAGTTTACACTAAATCAAGCAGAACGATGCCACTAAGTCTCTTAAGAAGATCCCCTACAAGGAGGAAGGCTATCACAGTTTTCCCAGTGAGAATTTTGTTTCCTTTCCTTTCTTTTTGGCATCAGAGTTCCTTTTGACCCATTAGCCTTCACCCGTGCATGCATACAGTGCTGAAGGCATCTTTCCGTAGACCATTCAGTTACCTCAAGTGGTTCATCAAAAGCACCTGGCCTCCACCTACACCCTGGTTTAGTCTGAACTGCACCTTGAATTCTGCTATTGCAAGGAGACTGACTTACAAAGTTTTCCTTGAAATGTCTGATTGGATGAGTGATTGACAGCTGATGCTTCGCCACCCCACCCCTTTGCCCCAGTAACTCCTCCTCCAATAATAACTCTTTCTATTCAGTTCCACTGTACTCAAGTCTGTGTCTGATGATACAAACACAAGATGTAACCTTCAGTGACAATTAGCTAGAACCAAACCATAGGCAACAGGATAGCTGTAGTTTTACAGCCAGAGAAAGACTTACAGGAAATACAAGAAGCTAATAAAAGACAGTAGAGTCCTATTGGCTTTCAACTACTGAAATGCTTGTATACCTCTTCCTGTGGCACCACTGTATGGAGCTCCTCACCCTAGCTCCACACTTCCCTGCCCCATTTTCCAAGCCTTTGAGATCTTTCTACAACTCAGCAACCACAGAGGCAAGCAGCATTCTGCCCCAGCTTTCAGACGAGCATGTACCCTGGTCTTCTGTGGCAGGTTCATACTGGTTTTAAAGACATTTGATCGGTGACACTAAGAACATGTATTTAGAAGCAATGGCCCAAAACTGTGGAGCCCTGAGGAATATTGAGAATGCTTGAAATGGCCACTCTCGAGCAGATCCTCTGTCCTTCTAAAACATCTGTTTCCAGTTTTCCTTGTCACTTAGCTGAATACCATGGACTCTTTCTGGCTGCTATTTTGGATGTGTTCTCATTTCCACGGTGTCTATTGTGATTTCAATTAATCTTTCAGGCCAGCATGTGTAGCCATTCTTTGAATATAATTAAAGCAAAACAAAACCTTCTCCAAATTGATTTAATAGCCTGGGGGAAAAAAGGCCCATGAAATTTTCTGAGGCTTCCAATAGGAGTGTGGAGTATGGGCAAAATGGCGCCAAGAAAAACTTGAAGGGGTGAAAAATTGACACAGAACATTATTAAAAGCAGTATGAAAGAAAGTCCTGAAAGTCTTTCTGACACTTGGGCTATGGTGGAAAGAAACGGACAAAGGCGAGATCAGCTTTCTCAGTAGTGCAGAAGCCACAAGTGTCTCAAATCTGAAACATCTCCCAGAATGTGGGTGGCTGAGCTCACACAGCCCAACACATGAAAGGAGCTGCTGAGAGAGCTGCCTTCTAGAGGATCGGAGACTTTGCTGCGTCTCTAGTAACAACAGAAGCTACACCCATAAAGTCTCAGGAACATGACTGCCCAAGCACGAGCTGAATAAGGAGGACGCCAACGAAGACACCAGACTGAATAGGGAAAGTCCCAGGGGTCCTCAGTCCTACACAGAGAACCACAGGCAACTGAGTGACTGGGAGGGGGAGAGGTGGCCTTCCCCAGGAAAGAGTGTATCAATAGGTTGTCCAGTGCCAAGTGGTCAGCCCTGAAAACACACATACAAGTAACACTGCAGGGACTCAACAGGTTATATTTGGGAATAACTATGCATGTACAAATACATACAGCTATGAAACAGTGATTGATAGAAACAAGGCCATAAACCTGAAGAGGAGTGGACAGGAGTACAGGGAGGGTTAGGAGGGGGAAAGGTAAAGGAAAATGCTGTAATTACAGTCTCAAAATAAACATCAGTCAGACAGAGAAGCTTCTGGTCAGATACAAAACTTAGATCATTGTTTCTAAAGCTATACTTCAGTAGGCTCTTGGCCTTTCCCACCCTTCTCTGTCTTTCAAGAGAGGCTCTCACTCTATACCTAGATTGACCTCAAACTCACGGTAATCCTCCTGCCTCAGGCTCCAAAGTGTTGGGATTCTGGGACTTCAGCTCTACGGATTAAACCCAGAGTTTCATACATGCTAGGAAAGCACGTTACCAACTGAGCTACATCCCCAGCCCCAAAATAATTTAAAATTTTAATTTTAAAAATTAGCTAAGGGCATGGCCCCATGGGTGATTATTGACATTAGCATGTCCAAAGTCTTGGGTTTGGTCCTTAGTACTGAGAAAGAAAGGACATTTAAAAGATATACTAGCTACTTTTCTGGTGTTGTGATAAAAATAGCTTGACAAGAAGGTATTTTTAGGGGGGAGAGTTTCCTTTGATTCATTGCTCCAGGGTAGAGTCCAATGGGACAGGAATAATCCTAGAGGCAGGAACCTGAGGCAGTTGGGAATGTTATGTTCACAATCAGGATGCAGAAAACACTGAATACTGACATGCAGCTCCCTTACTCCTTTTTCATTCAGCCCTAGACCCCAGCCTGTGGACTGGCACCACCCACATTCAGTATAAGTCTCCTACCTCAATTAACACAGTGTAGACAATCCCTCCCAGGCCAGCATAGATCTCAATTAACACAGTGTAGACAACCCCTCACAGACCTGCACAGAGACTAGCCTAATCTAGTTGAACTGTTATTAGCCTATCCAAAGTTTAGGTGGTCCTAGATCCTGTCAAAATACTGTCACAAAAGGCAGCTTAAGTTAGAATACATCCTAGGAATTAATTATAAAGAAATACTAGGTGGAGAAAGGCAACAGGTAGGAGGAGGGAACCATCCCAGAGTTGGATGGTCTGGTATGGCCCCTCTGTGGTACTCACACTTTAGAGAAGAGTGTGAACCACAGAAAGGATGAAGGGTTTCCCAAAGAAACATTTGAAACAAAACCAAGTTCAACATGCTTGTGTGCCTGGAGCCCAGCAGTGGGAAGATGGCCAGAGATGCAGGCAAGAGCCAGCTCATATGTAGCCAGGGAAGGAATTTGAAATGAAAATAAGGATTATGCAAACACAGGCACTGCAGTTTCTCAGCAGTTAATTTAATAATTCAGATGGCGACCAAGTACCTACCAGGTAGGCAATGCATATGCTGTGGATACTCTGGATGAGTGGAAGATTCCCAGCATGCACAAGATAGAGTAAGGCAGCATAAGACTCCAACAGACTTCTCGGAAGTATAGTTTAAATTCTATGCATTTTTTATTTCTTGAATTTTCCATTTTAATATTTCTAGGAGTACAATTGACTATGAGGAACTAAAATCACAAAAAGTAAAGCTAATTATGGGGAGCACTACTGTCGCCCTGAGTTCTTAAAGCCTCCAGCACTCTCTTAGCAGCTCTGTTCCACAGTCCCCTCCACTTTCATTTCCACACATCCTTTCCACACCTTATCAATACTAAAAAATATAGTCTTCACTTTCTCACTGCATGCTTTCTCTACAGGTCAGCACACTGGCTAGCCTGACAGCAGCAGCAATGCCAACCAAGCAGAAGTTACAGAGATCACATCTGTCCAAAGTCAGTTCAGTGCTGATTAAACTTGGAGAAAGCCCCTTGTTACCAACTGCATCCATCATCATAGACTTATGGAAGTTTGATTTCCAAAGCTCTGATTCCCAGAACTCTAAAGGAAAGCTCAGAAGGAGCCAACCATGGTAGGAAATGTGAGCCCTGAAGACCAAAAACAAATAATAAAACAAAACCATGGGTCCTTTTCATAGACACCACAGTGGGGTGAGTAGTGGGTACCCCCAATGGAGAGTATGGCTGGAGACCAGCCTCGTTCTAATGATCTGGGAACAACATCTTCCAATTTGCTAGATCTTTTGTCCAGAGAATTTGTCATAATAAATTGTGTGTCACAAGTTTGTAATACACAGCGAGAGAGATTCCCACAGACTGACTGTTGTGAAGTCACACCTTGTTTTACATGTTCTCACTCATGTAGAGCACTGAGTACTAAAGTACAATTATGTATTGCTTCAAGTTTTAATTTTTCCCTACTTGGTCTTAAAAATATTTCACAAAAATTTTATTGCCTGTGGCTACTGTAATTTTAAAATGTGTCAGTTTTGCTTTCCAACAAAATAAATTATCAATTGACAATCGTATCCATAAAAACCAAAGTATTTGCAACTTCTGTTCCCCTGATATATTCATCAAGCCTAAATTTCTAATCACAAATGACATGAAATATTCATTTTCTAAACTTTTTTCTTTTTTTTTTAAATACGGAATTTCCATTTTCAGTCCCAAGATTTAATTTCATTTAGTCGTGGTACTTACATTTCACTAAATGAATCCAGAACCCCAGTGGTCAAAGGTATGTTTAAATACATAGAACACGACATAAATATTTCCACAACCACTTGATTTGCCTTGGTTCTTTCTTCCCTCCCTCGGTGCCCCCAACAATTCCTCCAAAAATGCCTGAATTTAATCCAGGAACACTGATTATTTCTAACACAGAGGCATGACTAAACAAAAACAAACCAATGGTTATTTCAAAAGAAAAAAAGCCACACAGACAGTAACACTAAAGAAAGAAAGTAAATACTCGGAATGAGATGTTTCATGGCGGCATGTGGCAGTCAGAGGTCAATCCCTGGGACTCAGTCCTGTTTCCATCTTGTGCATTGACAGGATTGGCAGCAAGCACCTTCACCTGCAAGGCCAAGTCATTGACCCTTCATGTGTGTTTTCTAAAGAATCTTCAAGCTGCTTCCCAGAAGGTTTACAACACAGACATGGCGCCATTAACCCAATTTCTCCACATCCTTGCCTGCCTTTGAGTTAGGTGTCACTAATTCTACACTTGATCTTAGCCAAAAGGCCGAGAAGCGATGTGTCACTAATTCTAAAGTGTAGACCTTCTCTTGGGGAGATAATATCTCACTGAGACTTAATTTGCATTTTCCTAATAACCTGGCAGATACTGTCCTACAGAGCAAGCCTGACAGCATCTTGAGGTGTGGAGATTTTCCAGTTGTGTTCAGTATAATCAGAGGGGGTTTTAAGGATGAAGAAGGTTAGTCAGAGAAGGCATGTATCGGGCTGGAGTGATGCACTCTGTAGATGAAGACAAGGACTGTGGGTCTGCATAATGCTTACAGAAACAGCAAGGGAACAGATCTTACCCGGGGAGAATGTAGCTCTGACGACACATTGGTTTTAAAGATCTTAATGAACATTTATATCTTCACATTCTCAAATTGATCTAAATGGGGAGTGGGAAGAAGAAAAGAAAGAGGTTGGAGGAAGAAGAGGAGAAACAGAGAGAGACAGAGAGACAGAGACAGAGAAACCTAAGTCTAATTTATCTCTCTAGAGGTTGCAATAATATCCCCATGTGGATGTGTTGGGCATTAATCACTTTGGTATTGATTGAATCATTGTCCTAAAATTGCTCATGTTATAGCCAACCCCCAGACCATAGCACAACTGATGCCATAATGGAAGAACCACTCAGGCCTTGGAACCCAACATGTCGGCAGCAATGCCTGCCAAATGAGACCAGAGACCTAATCCATCACAGTCCATAGTTCAAGGAAAGTCCCTGAATGTACTAATCTTGCTCTTTGGATTCTGTAGTTCAGCTTCTGGCTAACTGTTCTTGCTAACTGAAGTGTGTCAACCCAGGATGTGGTTTTTGTGTTTAAAAGCCCATCCTAAGAAAAGTTGTAGGCTATACCAGGGTCCAAAACACCCAGTGTAGTCACTGACCAGGAAATAAAGACTTTCTATTGACTTAAACCTGTATCCAAGTAGTCCTCTCTGGTGGATACGAGACATTGATGTGCCTAGTGTTTATGCAACAGTGAGACCACATTAGGAGAAGCAAACTTTATAATCTTATCGAGACAAAATTCAAGCCAAGCATCGTGGCAAGAAGACCAAGAGTTCAAGGCCAGCCTAAATTCTATGGTTGAGGGCCAGTAGAATCTATGTAGCCATATCTTGTCTCAAAAAGCAAACAGACAGGGCTGGGGAGGTGGTCCGGCAGATAAAGCATTTGTGGCCTAAGTGTGGGAGTCTGGGTTCTGCGCAGCTATTCTTTGGCTACTTTGTGGGTGCTTCTTTCTTCCACCCTTCTCTATCCTTTCTCTGTTACCTTTTCAACTCCCTAACACTAAATAGGAGGGAAAAAATGGATAGAGAGGAAAGGAAAAAGATCCCTAAATAAAGTCAGGGGTGAGAAAAGGGGTGATACTATCATTAGGCTACTTGCTGCTTATTAGGGGTGTTGAGTTCCTTGGGTAAGTTAGATCTTCATCCCCAGGATATATAATTTCTTGTTTTTTCTTTGAGTTCAGGTACTCAACAAACCAGGACCAACAACAACCCACAATGCACCAACAACCAACCAAACCCTACCCCCTCCAATCAAGACCCTAGTATTTATACCTCTGGAAAGTCTCCAGAATTCCAAATATCACACAGTCACAGAAACTGTCTGCCACTGACAAGTCATGTCCCTACTAGAGCATGAAACAAACCACAGCCAGCTGCTGTGAACAATCTGAAGCAGCCCCATATCCCACGCCTGGGATTAGAACAAAACCATTTTCTTATGCTTCCGTGGTTTTTTTTTTTTTTAAGAAGTCAAAATTCCAGAATTCACACTACAGTTCACACCCCCAGAACCCAAATAAAAGGCAAACACAGTAGCCTGTCTATAATCCCAATGCTGCTATGGCATGATAGGAAGCAGAGACAGGAAGATGCCCAGAAGTTCACAGGTCACCTAGACTGGGTGTGCAGATGCTAACGAAAGATCCTGCCTCAAACAAAGTGGAAGGCAATGTCTTACAACTGAGGTTGCCCTCTGACCTCCACACATAGGCTTCAGCACACAAGCTGGCAGAAGCACACACATATAGACACACATAGGTGCATGGACACTCATACAGACACACATACATACATACACACACATGAATTCATTCATTCACAGAGATCTTACAAAAACAAAAGAACAGGCAAAAGATGATTAAAAAAAAGTCTGGGGATTCAAGGGAAAAGTTCTTTTAAAGAACTTGGTTCATGTATGATACTGAAGGGAATGATGGACATCACTGTTGCCCACAAAAAATAAATATTAATAAGCCAAACAGAATAACTAGGTAAGTTCCCATAACAGAAGTATGATGTGGTAAGATAAATCCAGAAACAACATATCCCAGATCTTCCACAGTGGTCCAGATTTCAACTATTCTACTGTATTGAAAGGCTTAGAATCCAATGCACATTTGATTATTGTTTTCATTGAACACGATTTCCATAACTGCAATAAAAATGTGGCTAAAATAAGAGTACTGAAGAGGTTACAGAAACTCCTGATTTGCCTTACGTAGTTTTGTTACTGAGTTGTATGATCATGAAACCATCACAAGTCAGATGAAGCACCACAAAACCAGGTCCTCCCGCTTCATCCAGACAATCAGTGCTAAGAAAGGTCATGAGAATTCAGTGTGATGTTGTATAGAAACTGGAGTACTTGTGCTAGGTCTTAGTTGAATTTCACGGGCTGGACTGAGTATAACAAGGAGACTAAGCACAATCATGTAGGGAGAGGACAGTACCACTTCGCATCCAACTTCAGGTTCTAAAATTGCTCTGTCAAACTTGAAAAGGCAGGTGCAGTAAGACAATAGGTAAAAGATTTCTACTGCACATAAGATGATCAAAAACCATCATTATTATCCTAGTCTCATTATATCCACTCATTATGATCCAGTGATTGAAAATGTTAAGTCTGGAGCCATAGTACCAACACCTAACAAGGCATCTAGGATTATGCAGAATGAGAGAATTAGCTGGAAAACATAGTCAGACAACACATGGTCAGACAACACATAGTCAGACAACACATAGTCAGACAACACATAGTCAGACAACACATGATCAGACAACACATGGTCAGACAACACATGGTCAGACAACACATGATCAGACAACACATGATCAGACATGGTCAGACAACACATGGTCAAACAATACATGGTCAGACAACACATAGTCAGACAACACATGGTCAGACAACACATAGTCAGACAACACATGGTCAGACAACACATGATCAGAAAACACACGGTCAGACAACACATGGTCAGACAACACATGGTCAGACAACACATGGTCAGACAACACATAGTCAGACAACACATGATCAGACATGGTCAGACAACACATGGTCAGACAATACATGGTCAGACAACACATAGTCAGACAACACATGGTCAGACAACACATAGTCTGACAACACATGATCAGACATGGTCAGACAATACATGGTCAGACAACACATGGTCAGACAACACATGGTCAGACAACACATGGTCAGACAACACATAGTCTGACAACACATGATCAGACATGGTCAGACAACACATGGTCAGACAACACATGGTCAGACAACACATGGTCAGACAACACATAGTCAGACAACACATGGTCAGACAAGTCTCCAAGGCATCCCTGCACCCCAATGCTACAGCAGGACCACCTTGACTATTTTCAACAAGAGCTTATGTGAGGTCTTTTCAGAAGCTAAAACAAGATTGTATCCAAGCATGATAACCAGCTAGAAAAGAATAATCTAGGCATGCACCCTAAAGAAGTCAGGCACATACGCTGGCATAACATCTAGTTTGGTCTAAAAGATGGATTCTTCTCATTCTCTGAAGCCATAAGCTACAGTCAGGCTCCGTGAAGTCAATGAGTCCTTGCTAACCTGGCCTCAGCAGATCATTGGTGACTTTATCAAAGCTACTCAGGCCTATAGCATAAAGCCACATCACGCATTTGAAGCAAACAATCTTATTTAGGCTAGAAATTTGACTCAAGTTCAGACTGTGCTGGTGATTCTAGTCAGTCTGGCTTCAAGGATTTCTTCCAACCACTGACATTGGAGTTCACAAAAGCAAATAAAATGTTTAGATGGAGGAAAATTAAAGGCTGACCAACGTGTCATTGGTTTGCAGATGGGAACCAACAAATGTGCTAGCCAAGCAGACATGACAGCCTACGAGACTAGGAAGCACATCCATGGTCTCCAAATGCAAACTGACAAACCGTCTGACCAGACACGACTCATCTGTAAATGAATGACAAGGACCAGCAGGCCAGAGATGTTAACAGAGGCTCCAGAGGAGACAAGTAGAAGGCTAACATGACAGTCAGTGGGCACCTGGATCACTTCTCTACAGATGGCACCAACAAAGGCACCAACTATGTGCCTCTCCCCTAGAACCTGTCATCACAATAGAGAGCGATAAAGGAAGAAATGGACCCAAAAAATCAATGCTACGGATCATTAGAAAGGACACCCAGATCAGTAAATATCACGTTAAGCACCAAGATGATTGCACAGAGATTACCAATATGGCAACCAAGCTCCAGTCCCATAAAGGAACTCAGTATTTTGCCCATTCTTTTATAGCCAGTGAGAACTGGGGTAGCATTAAGTCATTTTTTCTCGTCTTTCTAAAATACCATTTTGCAAGCATTCCTTTTCCCTTTTTCTGCCCTTCCCTCCTACCTGCCTTTCAGTGCTGTAACAGTTAACTCCTAGGCTATAACCAGCAGCCTGCATATGCAGTAAAAAGGGATGCTATGAGAGGAGAGCTGTCTAGCACAGCTAATTCTCTTAATATTAAGTATCGAGGCCCTTGTTACAGTCTTACGCCGGCTTCTTAGTTGCTTGAGGAGAGAGTACTTTTCAGTTTAACATACCTAGTTTCCACACAAAAAACTCCATCAGGCTTATTTGAAACATGATCTTGACTGACTAAATCTCAGATGCCAGCATGCAGAAACCGGCATGTTGATGTCTACACCGTGTTTGTCGCTTGCCTTCTTTCAACACGGTTACGATCAGTGTGCAGCTGTGATTATGTGCACATGCATTCTCTTCCTTAGGTTGATAAAATCTTTCCAGAGTAGTATGTCTGAAGGACCATGGACAGAGACGGTCACCCACAGGTAGGTGTGGGTCACACACAGGTAGGTGTGGGCGATACAGTTGCGAACCCTTCATCTGTGTAAATGTATCCGCACAGTCACCCTGATTCCTTTGACTGCATTTATTGTTGTGTTTCTCAGCACAAATTATCTCATTGTGTTTTTTTTATCAGTAAATGTGTTTGAATGTTAAAAAACTAAAGAGAGATTAAAATACAAAAATCATTTTCTTTAGCTGCAAACTCTCTCAAGTCATTGCCAAGTGTCACTTCTGTGATGTCCTTGAGGCCTCACAGGCTGAGCCAGTGACTGAGCCTGAAGCTAGCTTCTCTCTGACCCTGGCTTGTTTCTGCAGTTCACTGCTCCCATTTCTAAAGCACAGACGTAGGAGACAATCCATACAGCCACCTTACCGAGAACATAGCAGTTAACAGAATGGGCCCCCTAAGAGATATAAAACCTGTCTTGATTAAGGAAAGATTTTGGCTAATGTTACAGAATCACCAATGAACTGATCATTTTCTTCTAAATTTTGGATCTGATCTGAAAGTGTTTGGAAACTAAAGGAAGGTTCCTATAGCAGACATTCCCTCCAGTAATAAAAAGTAGGTTTGGAACAGAGCTCCAGAAGTCATCAGAGCAAAAAACATAAAGGGTTTTTTATTAGCCAATAATATAAGATAGCAAGAACTGTCTTCCGATTGTGGACATAGACAGAGCATGTTAAATGCCGTTCTCCACAATGTATCAGAGAAGTAGAGTGTCCGCCTCTGCCAAGACTAGGAAATGTCTGGAAATGATGCACGGTGAGCAAATTTATAATATCCCCAACTGTTCTTCAGCATTTAGTCTGAAGTAGCTGCTCCTGGCGATCCAAGAAGTCTGGCTTTAAGTGGACTTAACAGCACCATCTAGTCCCAACACAGCCCTTCCCATACCTTTCCTATCTGGCAGCAAGTACAATGCTTTCAATTTAAAGACCATCTTGACTCTGTTCTCTGTGAGTACATTTACAATTCAGTCATTGACTTTGTGTAAATCCCCCAGCTTCCTCGCTGCTGCTTTTCCAGAAGGTAGTTTAAATGCTTACAGTTTAGTAATCTGCCGCGTATCAGCTGCTGAGCCAAGCTTGGACTAAAGCAGTCATTGTTAGGAGGCAGCGTGGAAAGGGGCTTAGAGCTGCGTCCTCAGAGAACAAAGTCAGAGAAAGTGAATATGCAGTTGTGTTTGGACATCTATGGACACAGACAGTCTTGTGAAATCGTTTACAGGGAGGCTGTCCCTGACACTGGGAGAGCAGCAAGCTCCCTGGGCAAAGTAACTGAACTGCAATTGATAGAAAAAGAAAAAAAAAACATTAAAACGTAGCTGGAATTAGGCAAAGATGGCTTCCTGATGTTTTTTAAAAGGTAATTATCAAACCTTCTGCCCGATACAAAGAAACCACTTCTCAGAGATTCCCAACTCGTTGCTGGCATCTATCTTGAGCAAGAGATATTTTAGGCTTCTAACTTTATGCCTGCCTGGGGGAACTTACCAGAAAGAAAAACCCTCAGAATATGTATAGAGATAAAGGGTATTCTATACCTTTGGAGCCATTAGATAGTTCTTAGCAATTTTGTTTGGCCTGTCAGTGCCTTCTGAGTTGTGTTAGTAAGCCCTAATCTCCTGTGGGCTAGTCATTACTGTACAACTGACAAAACAAAGTGTTTGAACAGGAGAAGCTGAAGACCCACTTATCACGGGTGATGAACGACTTCTCCAGGGTACTGACTCCCAGGGGAATCCTGCTATGGTTGCCCAAAAGCTTCCATCTACACCCAATCTTATGTTATCTTCCACACACTGTTCTAGACCAGTGTTTCTCAAGCTTTGGTGTGCTTTCAACCTAACTGGGAAATTCTGATAAAATGTGAGCACTGAAAGTCCTTGAAGACAATTAAATGCATTGTTTTTGTTACACAGGATCCAAATCATTCCACTTTCCTTATCTGGGAAATAAGGGAGTGAATGAGCTCACTGTGATGCAAAGTCTTGCTCTCCTGAGCCATCTGTGAGGACTAGTTTATGACTGAGGCCGTGCTTCCTCAAAGGAGTCTGAAGCTGCCTAAGGAAGAGGTGATTGATTAATAATGTCTGCCATGTGTTTGAGATAGAAGAGACAGGGCAGACACCATTAAAAATCCTACACAGAGCCTCAAAAGGTAGCTATGCAATTGAGAGCATTTGTTGTTCTTCCAGGAACGAGAGTTTGCTTCCCAACCCTCATGTCCCAACACCCTTTAACTCTAGTCCTACAGGATCCAACACACTCTTCTAGCCTACACACACACACACACACACACACACACACACACACACACACGGCATATATTCACACAGACACAAATGTGTAAATTAAAAATAATTAAAAATAAATCTCTTTTTAAAGTCTTTTATGAAGACTTCCTAAACTTCTTAATTTTCATGAATCTTGGGATTTATAGAAGGACATTAGACACCTTGAAAAATCGAGACCCTGGGATGCTGAAAAGAAGCCAGCCCGAACCCAGGATTAGCGTCCACATGCTCACATAATGGATATGACAGCAACCATTGTTACAAGCAGACTTCGGAGTCCGGGTTTTCTCTAGAGAAGCTCTGAATGTGGTCAGGAGAAAAGGGATGTGTCTATCACATTGCTAGCATCTCCAAGAGCTGCTGTGAAATAAATTAGCTGAATTTTGATGGGACATGGAAGAGATCCAGGCCAAACATGAGGAAGCTGTTGAAATATGGGACGAGCTCCTCCCTTCTGAATCCCCCCTTGCTCTTGTTCTTACTCAATTCAATTTAATGCCTGTTAAGATCCAGTAGAAATCAGTCGCTTAAATGTCTGGTGTTAAGGCATATCCATTTTTGATGGACTCTTTTACAGCCAAAAAATTGTCAGTGTAAATGACATCAAATACCTATGATCTGAGATAGGAAGAATGCAAACCCATGGAGTGAAAATAGTCTCCAAATGCTATCATTTGCAAAGAATTAGTCTGTGCAAATGCAGAGTTTCTTACCTTTCTGAGTTTGCTATGATAAGTCAGACACCGATAAGTCACAAAGAACTTGGGAATATCATTAAAGACAGAATTAATGCCAACTAGAAATGTGGACTCACCCATAACCTTATGCTAACTTATTAGTGGAAATATATTTCAAGCTTTGAAGTAGAAGGGAGAATATTTATAGATGATGCTGGACTGAAGAACTCAGAGGAAAATAGAAGGGTGTGCAATTAAAGAATATTCTGTTAACTCAAAACAGCTTTGGAATTTCAAAAAAAACTACAATAAGGACCTAAACCAAGATTAATATGTCCCCATCAATACCACCAAAAAAATATTGGAGAAGATGATTCCATAGGAGTACCCTTACAGTTTCTAATCAAATAATTACACACACACACACACACACACACACACACACACACACACACACACAGAGCAGTGGCAGATTTGGCCATGCACAAGAAGACAGTGTAAGCATAATGGAAAAGTAAAATTTCCATCATGTATGCTCACATTTCCAAAATGGACGCCCAATGCAATGGTGTGCTGAGGAATTCCGGTGGGAATTTCATTCTGGGCAATATCAGACAAGTCAGTGAATGTCTCTGAGATTCAGTATCTTGACCTGTAGACTGGGCACAACTACACTTGCTGTCTGGGGCATTTGAGAAGAAGTTAACACCGACTGAAAGTACATGCTAAACGGGTTAAAGGTCGTGTAATTGTTCACTACGCTGAGGTGAGGGGCGCTGAGTCTTCTGCACCACACCCTGACTATTCTCTGTCCTCCTGGTGTCACTGAAATCTCCATCAAACTGATGCTTGCAGACAATGTCAGGTAAGTCACGTGATCCCTGTTGCCCTGTAAGGTGAGAGATACGGACAAGGGCATCTTGCATCTCATCCCTGCACATGATTCCAGCATCCAGCTTCTGCCCGACAGCTCTTTATCTATAGCCAAAACTCTTAAGGGGTTCCAGTAGAGCTCTCACCTCCTCCTTCTACCCCAATTCATAGGAAATTTTGTATCAGTGTTGCCCGCCCAACCTCTTAAGCTCCCCAGTCCTTGTAACTTGTCCACTTATTAAACTGTCTTCAAACTCTCAACTGCACCTGTCTATAAACTAGTAACAGCTTATAGGAGACAGAAAATGTCCTAATTATTCTTGTTATTCATAATTCTTTCAATCCTGATCAAAACCATCTTTAAATGGTGCTACTATGGACGATATCGGTGCATTCATATTTTACCAGAGTGTTTATATTTTGTCCACATGTGATTTAACCTAAATAATCCTCAAAGTTAATATGGCTCAGCTTAGGGTATGGTTTATATTCACGGGAAATACAAATCTGATTACATGGACTTCAAGCACTACTGTTGATATCTGTGTGTATTTTCAGAGGGATTACCTAAGAGTTTTATATATGTACCAAGCAGAAACTTGTCTGGACATTATCTTTAGGCATTAGTATTTGTCTTTGAAATTCTGCATCGAGGATAACTGGTAAAATATTCTATCTGTCTGTCTGTCTATCTGTGTGCCTCATCATTGCAGGGCTATCTCATTATAATTCTGTTCTTCGCTGACTTTTGTTATTTGTCTGTGAGCCCTTTCCCCAGATTGCCATGAAGAGATGACCACCAAGTCTTAGCCTCTCTATGGGCACAGACTAGAGGAGTTTCTGAAGAAAACTGTTAACCCCATGTCTCCCGATCCTTTCCCAATCCCCTGGGAATAAAGCGAACACTGTCTAGGAATTTGTCTGGCTTTTTTCCATACATAAACATCGCAAAAAATTCTGATGAATAAATTTTTTCTCTTCACCTTGGTAAGAACATTTTCTATTCTCAGGTATCCTTGCCTGAGGGGGAAAAGAGCCTCGCTCTTTGTACCTCAAGCCTGGAGTCTAAACAACTCTGAGGGAACATACTGCAAAAACGTAAACATTACCCAGGAGGAAGTGAGCCATCTCCCTTGGAGAGAGGACCCCAATCTGAAGACAGAGCGAAAGTCACACCAGATGCCACATCAGTGAATGGCATGGGGCTCCACGCTTATTTATTTTACAGAATAGTTTGTACACGAAGGGAAAATCAAGATGTTTTCTTTTCCTTTCTAGAAAAAGAAACAAAGAAGCAGACATAAACATTTTTAAAAGGACAGCAAACAATGTGCTAAATCAAGAAAATATGGCATGTCCATAGCCAACTGCATGATGAAAGAACGAAAAGGAATATCGGAATCAGTCCAGTCCGGTTACTCTCTTTACGAAGTCCAGACTGCAGGTCATTATGTCCGACATATTTACCCCCAAAGTGCAGTTCTATTACACAGAATCTGGAATAATTATGTGAAATTGCAGGATAGACTCCAGCCAAGAATAATCTCATCAATTTCCAATGTCACTCTCAGAGCACAAAGGGAAAGAGAACCACAGAGTTATACAAACTTTTTCTCAAGCTCCAAGGCCCCCATCTAACATATAAAAGATGGCGCGGCATTACTTGCTCAGGACAAACTCCATGATCAAGCCAGAGAAGGTTCAGACCAGTACAGCAGGTCAGAGGAGCTTGGTAAGCCAACGAATGACCTCAGGATACAGTCACATGGGACCATGATGGGGACCCTCCTTTTAATCGGGAACCAGGTATATGTTCATAGCTCCAGTTACAAGGGAGGCTGAGCCAGGAGGGTCACTGGAACTGCAGAGTTCAAAATCAACCTGAGAAACAGGAAAGCCTTGTCTCCAAAAGGAGAAAGGATGAAGTGAAAATTGTCCCTGTTTCTCTAAATCTACATCAAATCCTAAGACATCTTTTGTCTATTCAGTGACAGATAAAGAAAACATAGGTAATCCAGTTTGAGATGTGTATGTCTGTAATGCTAAATAATTCACAGGGAGTTCACTTTGGGATCCGGTGTCTGGGCCATAAGGTCACCCCAGAAGACTTACCAGGCTAAGAATTTCTATCAGACAGAACAATGCACCCAGGCTCATTGAGCCTCAGGTAGGGCAACCCTACAAAAACCCTCTCAGTTCCCCAAGAGAGACGTACAGGGGAAGCACGATATTAAATGTGATGGATGTGGTTAATAATAAGAGCTGTTATCAGAGGGATCTACACCACAGATGCCACAGATGGCACTAACCTACCCACTGGAAATGACAGCAGACCACAGAAGTGGAGCAGGACTGATGTGCTTGTCTAAGAAAGCCTTTCAGGGCTCTCTGACTGGAAGAGTAGTGTTGTGGTTAGTACTCAGGTCTCTGGCTTCAGAAAATGTCACGCCTGAATTCCCCTCACTTAGAACTGTCTTTATCCTTGCTAGAGTGAGTCCTCTCGGGTTAAAAATGGGATTGGGTGAGGAACAGTGAGATAGCATGTATAAAGGACTTAGCACACAGCCTGGCAAATAATTAGCCCTCAATAAACAACGTATTTGAGTATACACTCAGAGATCAGTGTCAGCATACAACAGAGATGAATGTGAACCCTTGTTCACTGGGGCACCATCACAATAGGCAAGCTAAGGGATCAGCCTAGTTGCCCATCAGCGGGCTAGGGCAGAAAGCAAATGTGGTTCAAGCACACAGGAGAGTATTGTTTAGCCATTAAGAAAAATGAAATCCCATAATTTGCAGGAAAGTAGATAGAAGTGGAGATACCCCCTGAAGCAAAATAAGACAAACTTAGAAAGGCAAATATTGCATACTTTATCTCATACGCATAACCTAGATTTTTTTAAAGACATAAAAGTAGAGAATAACTATTTGAGTGGAAGAGGAAGACTGGATACAAAAGGTATTAATGGAAGGAAAGTGATTCAATGTACATTAATGCCTGCATTAAAAGATCATAATGAAGTCTGATGTTTTCTATAATAAATATACTAGTTTTTAAACATGCCTTTGGCATCACCCCACACATCCATCTGCACCTTTCCCTACCCCTTCCTTTTGCATTTGTAAGTTGCTGTCTTTCAACTGTGAGAGGATTACCCTGGGCAAAGCCTGTCCACTGCTCTCTGGGGCTATTTACTATCCTGTTGGCTCTGCAGGCAGTGATTTACTATCACCCACCCACTTCTTCTAGAAGCCACCGTGCCCTCTTCCTTTCATAATAGGCCAAAGTCAGACCAAACTGGAGAAAGCAAGTAAATGAAATGTGTTTTGTTCAATGATCAACATAATTAATGGCAAGTTATGCCTATTGTGTTGAGCTCCCCTAGACTACCTAACAAAATCCTCAGTGTCATGAGAAACTGCTGTTCAAGTTGTTAGGGTGGTCCACATGACTCCAAAAACAATGTAGGCTGTTGATCTTGCCTTCAGTGGCATCTTAAAGGTTTAAGGTAAGTTGCTATTGCTGAAGATACCATGCAATTCAGATGCAGGACTCAGATGATGGGAGCTGAATCTGAATGGCAAACCTCCTTCCTCTGGTATAGATAGCTGCCACAGGACTCTAAAACACTATGTCTGCTGCTAAGAGAGAGAAGCAATCAAACGTCCTATCCAGCTGTGATGCCTATGACCACAGCAAGGACCAGCATAGCAAGGCATCTCTAAAGGCACAGTAGGGACACTCGTATCTTGGTAGTAACCAACAGCTGTCCAACTGGACTCTCAACACTAGGGAAACCATGCGTGGTAGTAGAAAGCTAGCCAGTTACCCCAGCTAGAAAAGTCATGGGTCTTAGAAGAGAACCTCCCTTGGCATTGGTACAGAGACAGGCAGGTAGATCGATGGAACAGAATTGCAGACCTAGAAATGAACCCACACACCTATGGTCACTTGATCTTTGACAAAGCTAAAACCATCCAATAGAAAAAAGATAGCATTTTCAACAAATGGTGCTGGTTCAACTGGAGGTCAGCATGGAGAAGAATGCAAATCGATCCATTCTTACCACCCTGTACAAAGATCAAGTCCGAGTAGATCACAGGCCTCCATTAAAAACCAGATACACTCAAACTAATAGAAGAAAAAGTGGGGAAGAGCCTCGATCACATGGGCACTGGGGAAATTTTCCTGAACAAAATGACAATGGCTTATGCTCGAAGATCAAGAATTGACAAATGGGACCTCATAAAATTGCAAAGCTTCTGTAAGGCAAAAGACACTGTCAATAGGACAAAATGGCAACCAACAGATTGGGAAAAGATCTTTACCAATCCTATATTTGATAGAGGGCTAATATCCAATATATACAAAGAACTCAAGAAGTTAGACTCCAGAGGATCACATAACCCTTTTAAAAAATGGGCTATAGAACAAAACAAAGAATTCTCAGCTGAGGAATATATAATGGCCGAGAAGCAACTAAAGAAATGTTTAACATCCTTAGTCATCAGGGAAATGCAAATCAAAACAACCCTGAGATTCTACTTCATAACAATCAGAATGGCTAAGATCAAAAAACTCAGGTGACAGCAGATGCTGGCGAGGATGTGGAAAAAGAGGAACACTCCTCCATTGTTGGTGGAATTGCAAGTTGGTACAACTACTCTGGAAATCAGTCTGGCAGTTCCTCAGAAATTGGACATAGTACTACTACCTGAGGACCCAGCTATACCTCTCCTGGGCATATACCCAAAAGATGCTCCAACATATAACAAAGACTCCACTATGTTCATAGTAGACTTATATAATAACCAGAAGCTGGAAAGAACCCAGGTGTCCTTCAAAAGAAGAATGGATACAGAAAATGTAATACATTTACACAATGGAATACTACTCAGCTATTAAAAACAGTGACTTTATGAAATTCCTAGGCAAGTGGATGGAATCAGAAAATATCATCCTGAGTGAGGTAACCCAGTCACAAAAGAACACACATGGTATGTACTTACTGATAAGTGGATATTAGCCCAAAAGCTTGGAATACCCAAGATACAATTCACAAATCACATGAAGCTCAAGAAGACGAAAGACTGAAGTATGGATGATTCAGACTTTCTTAGAAGGGGGAACAAAAATACAGGAGGAAATATGGAGACAACCTGTGGAGCAGAGACTGAAGGAAAGGCCATCTAGAGACTATCCTACCTAGAAATCCATCCCATATACATACAGACAACAAACCCAGACAATATGACTGATGCCAAGAAGTGCATGCTGACAGGAGCCAGATAGAGCTGTCTCCTGAGAGGCTCTGCCAGAGCTTGACAAATACAGAGGCGGATGCTTGCAGCCAACCCCTGAACTAAGAATGAGGTCCCCAATGGAAGAGTTAGAGAAAGGACTGAAGTAGCTGAAGGAGTTTGCAACCCCATAAGAACAACAATATCAACCAACCAGACCCCCAACCCCCAGAGCTCCCAGAAACTAAACCTCCATCCCAAAAGAGCACAGGGATGGACCTATGGCTCCAGCTGCATATGTAGCAGAGGATGGCCTTGTCAGGCATCAATGGGAGGAGAGACTCTTGGTCCTGTCAAGGCTCGATGCCCCAGTGTAGGGGAATGCTAGGGTGGGGAGAGGTTGGGTGGGTGAGGGAGCACCCTTATAGAAGCAGGGGCGGGAGATGAAATAGCAGGTTTCTGGGGGGAAAACCGGGAAAGGGGTTAACATTTAAAGTGTAAATGAAAAAAAATCCAATAAAAGAAAAAAAAGAAAGAAGAGGAGAACCTCCTACCATCACTCTGCTAGACTAATATAATTCCTAACTACATTCTAAAACTCACCTTCTATCCACAGAAATTGTAGCTCTCACCTCCCATCCCAAGCCATTCTTATAAAGCTTCTCTTTACAGCAAATGGAGATAGTTACAGAAAACCACAGAGATCAACAAATCATGGTGGAGCCTAGCTCCATCTACAACACAACTCCTAAGACTCAGGGAATACTGCTGAAGAAGGGGTGGAAAGATTGTCAGAGCCAGAGGACCAGAGAGTTTGTTATGAGACTATAGCTTCTAGAAATGACTACCTAAAAAAAAGTCCTGAATAGTAACATTATTAATAGATATACCAACTCAGAAGGGGGAAGCACTCCCGCCCCCAAACAAAGAACCACACACTGTTTTTGTGACTGTTGACAAAGGGCAAGCTCACATCTCCCAATGGTGAGCCTGTAAGTACCTGTCCAATACAAAGTGGCCAGCCCTGAAATCATACACTCACACAAAAACAAGAACAGGTGTGTGGGGGTGTATGTGCACGTGCACACGTAATTATATAAAAATAGCCCATTAGTTTGAAAGGAGTGGGAGGAATATTGGAGTGGCTTAGAGGTAGGAAAGGGAAATAAGGAAGTAATGTAATTACATTTTAATTTTTAAAATGTATTTTAAGTGGCCTTGGCATGACACACACATCCACTTGCACCTTTTTGTGCCCCTGTAAATTGCTCTGCAAAACACACACACACACACACACACACACACACACACACACACACACACACAAAACAACCTTTTTTTAGCTCAGAGAGTATTGCTGGTGGGATCCTGTCCACTCTTCTCTGGACTATTTACTATCGTAGTGGCTACAGAAGATTTGTACCCACTCCCTTCTAGAAGCCACACCCCCTCTGCTTCTCATAAGCTGGAAACAGACCAAGTTGGAAAAATCAGGTAAAATTTAAAAGACAGCTGTTTTCAATTATCCACATAACACAGCAATCACACCCCCAGCCTCTTTCGTAGGGAGCAATGAACTCAAGGAGAAAATTACATATGAAAATATTACAGTATGCAACAATAAGAATGAATTTCCATGCTCCACTTTTAAAAGAAAAAGGAAAACAGAAGAAGAAGGGGGCGGGGGACATACACACCCCAACCATGGGAACTGTGGCCTGAGCAAACCAGCATTCGCTGGAATGGAATTCTAGGATGGCAGTGCACGGCTTGTTTGGAAAACTGAGTGCTGTTCTGCTAATCAAGAGCAGCTGAAAGACTGGCTCTGAAGCAGCTCTGGCCATGGGAAGGGGAAAACCTTAAGCTGCCTCAGAACTGGCTTCATCAGCCTAGCCTCAACCTAGCCAAAGGCTCGGAGTGAACTATTGCCCTTCAATCCATTTTTACTTTCTAGATGGGCTAACCTATGCTCAGCAGAAAAATACCCTGTGGTTCCAGTTGTCCCCACCTTTCTATCCAGCACTCATTGTTAAGTGGTGTGACTTGAGTGGTAGGTTTTGCTCTGACATCAGACTGACAAGCCTGGCCATGTGGCTTTGGGTGGCTCATCTCACTGGTTGGCTGGTTGGTTGGTTGGTTGGTTGGTGGGTTGGTTGGTTGGCTGGTTGGTTGGTTGGTTGGTTGGTGGGTTGGTTGGTTGGTTGGCTGGTTTGTGGGTTGGTTGTTTGGTGGGTTGGTTGGTTGGCTGGTTGGTGGGTTGGTTGGTTGGCTGGTTGGTGGGTTGGTTGGTTGGTGGGTTGGTTGGTGGGTTGGTTGGTGGGTTGGTGGGTGGGTTGGTGGGTTGGTTGATTGGTGGGTTGGCTGGTTGGTGGGTTGGCTGGTTGGTGGGTTTGTTTCTAGACCTCCTGTCTCTGTGTTCCAGTCGTTGCTGGGTTAAAATAGCTTAATGTACATAAGCTAGCTGTTGGTACCCAGTAAGTACTTAATAAATAAATATAAAGATTAGCTATTATTATTCTAGCTTCCTGCTCTCTTTGGTCTCACTATTTCAAAGTTTAGTTTGGGGTTTTGTCTTCATGATTGAAGGACAACAGGAAACCATAGCTGCAGACCTTAGACCTTGAGCTGTGGTTCCCGGCCTGCCATGAGCGCTCGTTTCTAATGACCTTGCCGATGCTGCTGCAAATCTTGTCTTTGATTTACCAAGAGAGCAGTGTTCTTAAGGAACAAAAGTTTCCTCCTTGTGTTCTCAAGTCTTGGCCAAGCTTGTTTTTGAGAATTCTCCTAGCCCTTTGACCTCTGGGATGGGTGTTTTGGCCTTCGCTCTGTTCTAAAGTAGCCAGGCTTGGCTTTCTTTAAACTCCAGTGCAAAGGATTAAAACAATTTTTTTTCATTCATGGCTAAATTACAATTAGAAACAACCAATGCGAGATGTCCTCGCAGCCAAACTGATTCATTTTCACTTCTTATTTTTGGATTAAAAACTAGCAGCGTGCTCCAGGGATTCACAGAAGCAGTCAACAAAATGTGTCATAAACACCCTCTTCGCAGGAGCCCCCAGAGCCGGTCTGTAAAATTTCTCCCTCTGATAATCCTCTCCATGCCAGTTCTGAGTACTCTTGGAGACAGCCTGACAGAAAATATTTTCCCATCCTCCCACGGAGTGCAGACGGTGGGCTAGTGTGGAGATGCGCCTGGAATCATTGACATGAAGTCTGTGTCAATTATTTGAAGACTTACTATAAATGCAACAACAACTTGATAACAAGACATTGGAGTCCTGAGGAAGACACACAGTGATCAAAACATGGCTCACGTGCTCAGGACATCTGAACTTGATGTAAAGAAACAAAGTCTCCTCTTATACAATTTTAAATGAGCAAAATGTGTCTGATCTGCTTTTCGCTTGCTCTACCAAAACAGACCCATCTCAGCAACTTCTCTTCCCTGCCACTGGGCTCTCTTTCCTTTGGCGACTGTTTCTTGTTTTCCGGTTGCTGTATCTTGCTCTAAAACACTGCTTTGCATTCCTTTCTTCAGGCTGTTTACCAACGTTCCAGAGGGACTGAATGCTATGAGTGTGTAGAAAGGAAATGGTTTGTACATTGGGATGGGCAGTTTGTATATGGCAAGGTTATGTTATTTCCAGAAAGTTCTATATCTTCAGCTTTAGCATGCCATAAAATAAGACAGGTCAGCTCAAAGTTCCTTAGCTAACCCACCCATCTACTCTGAGCCTCTGAGCTATCAGTTTGGCTTCACATTATCTTAGCATGTGAACGAGGCCGAAGAGGACACTCCCAAGGTCCCCCTCAACTCATTAAGACCTCCTCACAAGGCTAGCAGTCCTGGTTTAGCTGCCCTGAGCCTTTGAAAGGATGCAAGTGGGCTGAGATGAGGATGGGAAGAAAGAAGGAAGGAAAAAAACAGAAAGGTACTGCCAGCCTTAGGATCCTCCACATCTCCAAGGACCTTTGGAAAGAGGTGATGTACGAAGAGGCAACACACATGCGCGCGCACACACACACACACACACACACACACACACACACACACACACGGACAACTCAGGGTCTGGGACTGCACTGTGATCTCCTGTTGCAGACGATGCCGTCTTGCCTCCTAGGTACACTGACCAATAAGAACCAGCTCAAGTGATATCTAGCCCTGCTCTGGGACTGTGTGTGACCCAATGGGCAGTTTCTGGACAAGATAAACTTTACCTTCCATGGGAATTCATGCATTGGTGACAAAGCACAAAGGCCCCCAAAGCTATGTGCAACAATATGGAGCCTCTAGATAAGAAGGCCATCGCAATGACTCAGAAGAAAAATCAGATCATCTTGGACTAAGAGAGCAGTGAGAGATACACACATTTAAACAAGATGAATACCACCAGATCTTGTGATTAGATTGAACCAAGTAAAGTAAAGGAAGGCACAGAATTGTGATGCATCCTGTGGTATGTAGTTTGGCAAGTGGGGTGTTAGTGCATCCGTAGAGCAAAGAAGTATGAAAAATCAGTTACGATGTATTAAATGTTGAGAAACCTAACAGGTATCCAAGTGATGGTACATTGCTAAATACATAAATGTGGATCACGGAGAACCATCTTTCTCCAAATTTGTCTTCCATATTAATGTTCAAACTAGGTGGTGGCAGTGAGGGAGCACGGAGGCCTAAGGATCATGTTCACTGAATATAGAGTCCTAACCAAAAGCCAGCATATCCACAGTAAAGTATCTGAGCTATGCTCAATTCCATTTCAGTAAATACTTACTATATGGGTTATGTTAAGCTCGTTGCCAAGGGTATAAAGTATTGCACAAGTATACAGCCCCTGACCTTGTAGAACCTAGATCAATAAAATAAAACAACGTAACAATTCTTTAAAGACTGGAATAGCATAGTATCTGCAGTCATGCAGGCCTAGAATCCTGAATGGCTGCTCTTGAGCAGTGAAATGTTGACAGGTCTCTTAGCTTGTCTGTGCTTCTGTGTCTTCATCTGTAAGAGGACTGTGATTCTTTTTACTTCCCAGATGCAAAATCTAAGAAACCAACCAGAAATGGTATTTACTATAGCCTCTAGTGTAAACACTGTATAGGTGTTAGTGGGGATCATGGGTGTGATGGAAATCAGGGAAAGGTCTGTTGATAGACGGAAGTAACAAGTTCTGAGACAGTTCCTTTGCCAGCTGCCCCCTCCCCCGTCACTCTTCCAGACAATTATGTTATTCCAAGGCAGGAGGAGCTGGGCAGGAGCACAAATACTATGGCAGGCAGGTGAAGTTACACATGAAGTGCAAGAGAGGGCCGCTGGGGAGATCTGTGTGAGACCTGAGATGGTCTCAGGACATGTTCCTAGGCCTGCCTCTCCTCTCCATCTGTACTCACCTGCTATAGCCCGACACGAATGCACACACGCACGTGCGTGCACCCAACATATATAATAGTAATCTTGTCTTCCAAATAATTCTTTCCCAATATGTGAAAATCGCACTCTCAGGATGATGACTGGAAATAAAGACGGATATAGGAGTTAGAAACACCTGCTTTGGTTAATGGGCTTCATAATTCCTTCTCAACCTTGACCTTGCCGGAGGTCGGCTTGCCTGACACAAAGCAAGTGCGAGCACAGGAGCAGTTCAAGAGCACCCTTGCTTCAGAGAGGCCTCTGGGTTCCTCTGGACTCTGAAAACATTATCTTGCTATCCCTAAAGTTTGAGCAGAAGCAGAAACCCCACCTCCTGGAGCTAGGGTCAATGAGCATGCGTAGAGTCTGCTTTCTTATTGCCTCCTGGGTCATAACCTCTGAAAACTCTCTGCCATTCCCCTCACCCACCCACCGCTGCTCACCATCTTCCTTTGCCATTCCTGCTGTGTCTCTGCTCAAGAAGCAAACTCAAGTCATTGAAGTTCATGGTTGTCCTGAAAACTGAGGAGGATCAGCATTGAGGGACTGAAGATCTGGGTCAGTTTAAGTGAGCCAAGCTACAGTGGGCTTGGCCCCATTTCTAGCTCTTGGAAGAGGGCTGAGTTTCTGAAGAGAAAATTTGCATAGCACAAACACGAGACATGCTATGGTTAAGAAAGGGCACAATTCCAAGCCAACACACACACACACTCACAGAGAGAGAGACAGACAGACAGAGACAGATTTTTAGCTGCCTTGTGCACATAGTAAGAGAAATTTTAGGAAATTTGGAAAAATCAACAAGACAGGTTTTATGATTTGGGATTTTTAACCCCAGAGCAGTAACAGAAGGCTTGTTTCTGTGAGTCTGATTTTACAGCACTGATGTTGGACGCTGTGTGGAAATTGTACTAGATCATCAGTGCTTCATGGGAAATTCCAGTCGATTTGGAGAAAAATGTGTTTTAAACTCAGAATGACAGAAGGGTCATTTTTCAGTGATGAACCCTGACTCTTGGGACAGGGTCATCATTGCTGCTTTGAATATAAAGTTATACTGGGGACAAATATTTTCAAAAGGCTTTCTTGTCATTCCGAATTCTATCACTTAAACACATCTCTGTTGCAACCATATAAATAAATACCCACTTTATTTATCTTTGGGTTTCCTGGGAACTGGATGATGTGCACATGCTTAAAAAACAAGTTAATTAAACCATTTGATGAGGGCAGAGGGAGGACCCAGCATGGAGACTCCTGTGCACATGGCATTGAGGAGTGCTCTAGGCACCACTAAAAGCCCTTGCCACATAAGGAGCCAATGTCTCAGCTGCTCTAAAGAAAAGAATATGAGTGGAGGCAGAGGGAAGGATGGGGTAGGCGTAGGTAGCTTGCTCAGCTCCAGGCACAGACAATTCTCTTGTAATCACACTCTCTGTTTTCTGAGTTCACTTTGTCTTGAGTGCAGGTGAGAGTGAAGGATGAGTCCATGATCATGCCAGGCTTCTATTTAGTGGTACAGAGAAAGTCTTCAAATAAAATGATACTTCTATCAATGTCTCATTGAATTTAGACAAATTTCAGAAAGCCCTAGAGAATCTGTTTTACACTTGGGGTAAACAGCACCCCTCTAACAGTGAGCTATATCTTCCTGGTCACCTTCCATTCAGAATTCATGGATGTCTGGATGCTTCCCCCTCTCTGCCTTCACCCACTCTGTAGTCTACCTTGGTAGTTGGACATTCCCTGGGACAGGACATACACTGGCAGGTTTCCCATTGAATTCTCTGTAGCAAGTTTGATACACCTCCTTTTCTGAAACCTGGCTTTGGCTACTTTGTGGGTTCTTCTTACTTCCACCCTTTCAACCCCCTAACTCTAGAAAGTAGAGAGAAAAGAGTGGAGGTGAAAATGGGTAGGCTTCCTCCTGCTGATTAGGGTCAAGTTCCTTGGGGCAAGTTTGATCTTCACAGTCAGGATATCTAATATCTTCTTGTTCATTCTTCTTTGTGCCTGTCTACTTAACAAACGACAACCAACAAACAGCCTATCCTGCCTCCCGTGCCCTAGCATTTATGGACCCTCTAAAATCTCCCCAAAATTCCCAATATCACATAATCACAGAAACAATCTTCAGCTGGCAAAAATCACACCCCTGCTAGAGCATGGGGCAAATCATAGTCAGCTGCTGTGGACAACTCGAGGCAGCCCGATATCCCACACCTGGGATTAAAACAAAAGCATTCTTATAATATTTCTGTAGGGTTTTTTATTTGTTTGGTTGTTTGGGGGTTGTTTGTTTGTTTGTTTGTTTGTTTGTTTTTAAAGAAACCAAAAATGCCAAAATTGTCACGACACTTCTCCCACATTTCTACCACTCTTCTACACAATCATCTCACCCCTGCTCTGCTTTCTTCAAGGCTGTGATACCCCTGTCTTCATTCTCAGCCCCTGACCTCACTTCTCAGTTGGTGATCAAAACAAAAGCCAGCAAACGAAGTCTTGCACATGCCTCTACATGTTGGTCAACCTTGTCACCTGCGCCTGTGCCCATTGCTGTCTCCTTTGATTGACTTCCAGGCAATCACCCATGTCCTGGCAGAGGGCCAGGCCTCCAGATCCCTTCTCAGCTCTGTAAAGAGACACCTTCTGTGGCTGCATTGTCTTCCCCCCTATGCTTCCCCAACCCCCATGCTTCTAGATCATTTCTACAGTTGTACTTTTTTTTAATCTCTGTCTCTTTCAGAGAAAGAGTTTCTCATGATCCCAAATTCCCTATTAACAACATCAGTATGTTCCTTTACTCCAACAGAACTACCACAGACACTTGCTATGCACATCACACAAAGGTTCCATTTCAATTCCTAGGATGCTGAGTGAATGGTTTAGTAATATAACTTGCATAGGGTTGAAGAAATAAAATTGTCAGTCATTGGCATATAAATACCATCTTAAGCCAGGGTGATAAATGACATCACCCCAGAATGTAGATAGAAGAGTCCACTTAACCTCCAGTCCCACTCTCCAAAACCACTTATGAAAAGGTTTCCAATGACTCTATTGGCGAAACCCAATGCTCATCTCTGAGCCTTTATCAGAGCTTTTCCAACTCATTAGAAGTAAATAAATTCATCCTTTTTTTATCCTTGAAACTGCCTTGATTCTGTTTTCCAGGAAGATCTTAGAGGCCACTCTTTCTCAGTCTCCCCTGACCTTGAATATTGCAAGCCCTCAAACTTCATCTTGCTGCTCCGTCATCTTCTTCATCTACATCCGTTCTCTGGGTAATTTCATTTATTACCCTGACTTAAAATAGTATCCATATGCTAGTGGCTCAAACGTTTGTTTCTGTAACCCCAGTGTCTTCCCTTAGTGTCCAGCTAAGGTTACTAACCATCACTCGGCACCTCAGATGTCAAAGTGAACCTCTGTTTTTCTACATAGAACCAATTCTTGTTCAGTTGTCTGCTTAGCAGTAAATAGCTTTTCCATTTTACCCAACTGCCAAAGCCAAAAGCTTTTAAGTAATCTTTCACATCAATCTATCACCAAGTTCCGTGCACCCTTCTGTCCAGACAGATTCAAAATTTGACAACTTCACAGCACATCCACCATTACCAACAGCTCCCTGTGCTTAACAAGCAGAGCATCTGGATTGGAAACAGAGCCAGCCAGTAACCTGGAGTCCCACCCATAAAGCCCTACCTCTGCAGCTGCCTCTTAACTGATCTCCCCCTGCTCCCCTCTGTATGTGTCCCCCGCAGTCTGTTCTTATGGACTGCACTTGCTGGTTTTATGTCCACTTGACACAAGCTAGAGCCATCAGAGAGGAAAGACACTCAATTAAGAAAATGTTTCCGGGGTTGGGGATTTAGCTCAGCGGTAGAGCGCTTGCCTAGCGAGCGCAAGGCCCTGGGTTCGGTCCCCAGCTCTGAAAAAGAAAAAAAAAAAAAGAAAATGTTTCCATAAGATCCAGCTATATGACATTATCAGTGTTGGAGGGCCCAGCCTATTGTGGGCAGTGCCATTCCTGGGCTGGTCATCCTGGGTTCTATAAGAAAGAAGGCTGAGTAAGCCATGGACCAAGCCAGTAAGCAACACCCTTCCATGATCTCTACACCAGGTTCTCCAGGTTCCTGCCTTGGTTGAGTTCCTGCAAGCTGACTTCCTTTGACAATGTAAACCCTTCTCTCCTCAACTTGCTTCTTGGTCATGGTGTTTTATTGCAGCAATAGAAACTCTAACTGAAACACAGACTAATAATCACTAATGGCGACTCTAAGTCACCTTGTGTCACTTAATCCAAAATGTTTCCTCTTCAGTATCCATGTGGTTCACTGCCTTACTTCTTTCCAGCCTCTGCTTAAAATTACCTATATTAAACAGTCTTTGGGCACCACTATTCTATATTCCTTTACTTGGCTTACTGTTCTTTGTAGAAAATATGGTAGTTTTTATGGTTTAAATGTGAAATACCAATGCCAGCGGCCATAAGCGCATGCGTTTGAATAGCTAGTAAAGCTGTTTGGGAAGATGAGAGAGTGTTTTTGGTGAGGAACATAGCTAGCAAAAGATAGGTCTGTATGTGTGGAGCTTGAGAAGTTACCAGTTAGCTCTGCTTCCAACCCAAACACTCTGCTTCCTGGTCTACCAAGATGGGAAGAGTTCCAGCTACACAGCCCTGCTGCTCTGAGCTCTGCCATGGTTCCCCACCGTGACAGGTGGTTTTCCTTCGCTGGACTATTAGCATGTATGAGCAGATATTTGATCTGTTATGTTTATAGCTATATTTCTAGCACCTAAAGCGATACTTAATACACGAGAGACATCCCTGTGTGTTCATTAAATGAATGCACGGAGCCACTCATAAAATATTGAAGACTCCTGTCCTTCAAGGTGAAAGACATGTAAGAGTGTAGTTATCCATCATGTATGGATCCTCTACAAGTAGCACTTTTAATGGAAAATTGGACCGCCGTATAAAATGTGAAGGAGGAATAGTTTGTAAGACACTACAGAGCCCTCCTTCCTAACTCTTCTTGTCTTGAAGCCAGAAAAAGAAAACTCAAAATGACAAGGGTATCTGCACCTTTGTAAAGAAAGATGATCCTAAAAACCCTTGTTCACTTATCTTGTTAGAGACACCAACGTACCTCTGGCTCGCAACCAGGAAGTATATCTGTTATATTCAAAATGACAAATGGTATATGTATCACTATATATCAGTCAGCAATCCCACCATCATTCTAACTAACCACAGTCTGGTGTAATTCACAAAGGGAATGACTGTACAAACAGGCTCATTCTTTCTGAGTCTCTCCATTGGTAGCTTAGATTCCCCCAGGTAGCTGGAATCAAAGGTTCTATGGTCAAAGTTTTCTTCCAATAAACCATTTCTGCATCTGGGTGAGAGGAACCAGGATAAAAAGGCATTATATCTGCAGGGAGCTATAACCAATCAGGCCATATCCCAGGACCAATTCAGCAATATACAGGAATAGGGAGGAAAGGAACTTTTAGCTTATGGATTCTATAGACTAAAGCTGAACCTAACACTCAACACAGTGGCACTTTGAATCATTACTTAAAGCTGGAATTGACTCGTTTAACCCCCCTGTGTGTAATAATAAAAAGAAAGTGGGTGCACCAATGTCATATGCATGGTCCCAGGCCCTGATATCAATCAATAAACATGCTTACTTTATGTTCATGATCACATGCTGTGTTAATGATTACAAAACAAATTGAAAAGCTTTTTAGTTTAGACACACACTTTCCTCCTTCAGGGATGCCAATTATATTGAAGGGCAATGTTGAACGTATAATGAAATTTTCTATCTTGACAAAACCAAATAAATATTTTAACACAAATGAAATTAATATACTAGTCCATTTCTACACTGCCTAAATTTTTTCCAATTTTTAAATGACTGTGTGAAGCATGGGCTACATGCTCTACATATGTGATTTATGAAGGCAGACAGATTCATTCATGTGTAACTCATGCTATAGTACAGCACTCAGAGATGACCTGTCCAAAGGGCTTTAGGTACCACAAGTTCAAAGCTTAGTCTCCCAAAGTGTTCTTATGATCCCTACGATTATGTCCTCTTCCCGGACCAGTACACATCTACTGACTGGTAATCCTTAGAGTCTAGAGGCTGGTCCCTTACTTTTCTTCAGTGAGGAGGGCACCACAGGACAGTTTCACTTCCATAGAGATCTCTGACCTAGCTTTTCTGCTCACTTCCCTTCTGCCTAGTTCTGAGCCCCTCTCTTCATGCTAGGTTCAGCATTCGCTGCCTGTTTCCCAGGGAACCTTATCAGTTAACCACTAGGAAAAAGAGGAGGATGGGCCTCACGTAACACAGACTGAACCACCAAAGCAATACCAGTGCACACACGCTACAGAGAAACACAGGGAAGAGCCAGGGACAGCTCTTGATTTAGAAGCTTCCCTGGAAGCACCAATGCTTGGCCTCATTCTGGAGGGGCACTCTCAACTGATGGAAAAGGTGGGAAATAGATCAAACACTCTACATGAGGCAAATGCAACAGCCTTCGACAAGTGGAGAAGCTATGAGAGTCTGGCTTGTGTCTAGCTACAGTAAATCTGTCAGGGTGGGTGAAGCATGGAGTAAAGAAGAGACACGAGTCACAGTTGAAGCCAGGAAACAACGTAGCATCGTTGTACATGGGAATGGGAAGAACTTGAAAGTCTTCTACTCTAATTGAACTGCCCAGGTCTCAATTCTGTGATTGTATGATTCTAATAACTTACCAGCTGAACGACTATGTTTGCCCAGTCTCTCAAAACCTCCTTTCCTCATTTAAAAACAAGCATACTTCTCAGAATGGCTTACTTCCTAGATACAGGCATGGAGAATGAAAAAAGTTATAATGTGCTTAACACAGAATTAGACTCTGAGCAAACATTTTTTTTTAAATGTATGTGGTTGGTGAGATGACTCAGTGGGTAAGAATGCTTGCTGCTTAAGCATGACAACCTGAATTCCAAAGCTGCTCTTGGCCATGTGTGCCTGACACCCTAGCACTATGAGTGGCAGAGATAGGACAATCACTAGAGCTTGCTCGGTGCAGAGCCTAGCTCCAGTGCAGTAAGAAACCATGTTGCAAGGGTGAACAAGTAGGACACCCAGCATCTTCCTCTGGCCTCCATATACATACATTCATAGGCACATAAATCTGTGTGTACGTGCAGACATACATACACACACTAACTATACACACACATACACATACATATACGCACACTAACTACACACATACACACACATACAGCATGACTTGAACGAGAAGATGTGTCAGTACTCTGAAGGTAAATGCAGGTGGATTTCTGTGAGTTCATAGTCAGCTTAGTTTATATAGAATTGTAGGACAGTAAGTACTATAACAACGAGACTTTGTTTTTTAAAAAAGAAAGGAAAGAAGGAAGGAAGAAAAGAAAGAAAGAGAGAAACAAAGGAAGGAAGGAAGGAAGGAAGGAAGGAAGGAAGGAAGGAAGAAAAGGAAAAAAGGAAGAAAGAAAGAGCCCACAATCTAAATATTTATCCTTATACCCACAGGTAAGTATGGCTGTCACCCTTCAACAAAGAAACTTCTCTCTGTGAAGGACAAAGACCATTACAGAAAATTGCAACAGATCAAGGAGCAGAGAGAAGGTGATCCTGTGGTACCCAGCCCCTCTGGGTACTCTCCTCTCTCCAGAACACATCCTCTGTACCTAAGGCTCAGAGAACATCTTGAAGGAGGGAGCAGGCAGATTTTAAGAGCCAGGGACCATGAAGTCTGCTGGGAGATTGCATCTCCTAGAAACACCAGAGAAGTTGCAGCCATGAAGTCTTGTTAACATGGCTGCCTAAACAAGGTCTGAACAAGGATGACAACAATTGACACACTAACAAGGAAGGGGGAAAGCTTGGGTCCCAACTCTAGCCAAGGACCACAGGCAACTAAGAAATGCTGAGATGGGGAAAAATAGTCTTCCCCAGGGAAGAGCTCCTCCAAATCGGTTATTCAATACCACGTGGTCACCCCTAAAATTATATCCACACAAGTAACTTCATACAGACTGATCAAATTATATGTATATATTTAGAAATATATTTATACATACATATACATGGGAAGGGTTAGAAGGAGGAGGAGCAGGAGGACAATAATATAACTATGTTTTAATTTCAAAAAATTGAAAAACCAACAACAAATACATCTTCAAAGGCCCAAAGAGACAATGAAATATGGCTAAATGCAGCTCATCGTGCAGGCAAATGGCATCTGTAATGGAAACATTTGAACAGTAGCTGCTTATAACCAATTAGAGAAGAATGTTGATGAAGTGAGGACCTGAGGAAGCTTTATTATATCTTCATAGGATTTGGACCTCAGCAAACTTCACATTGTTTCCATTTTTACCCCAAGATCTCACCCTACACCCTCCTTTGAGAAAGCCCACGATGGGGACTAAGAATGATGGGAAATGTGCAAAATGTGCAAGGCAGACAGGCTCCACACATAGTCAGGTGCAGCTCGCCAAGGTTTTCATGGGAGACATCACTCCCAAACATACTGCCAGCATCCGCTGGGAAGCCTGAATGTTTGTTCTCTGGCTCAGAAGTTAAGAGCACTGTTTACTCTTCCAAAGGTCCTGAGTTCAAGTCCCAGCAACTACATGGTGGCTCACAACCATCTGCATTGAGATCCAATGCACTCTTCTGGCCTGCAGGCATACATGCAGGCAGAAAGCTATATGATGTATACATAATAAGTGAATAAATATTTTTTAAAAGCAACGGACATGCAAATACTGAAGCCAAGTGACTGGCAGCTTGGGTTCAGGACTGCAGGAAAGCACTCAGCCACCAGAGACTGACTCTGAAGTGTGTCAAAAATAAGATGAGTAGATAGATTAGGATCCAATTATAGAAGCCCATTGATGGTAGATTCTAGGTAGAGATCCCCCCCCTCAACACTGCTATTACATTTTCACAGGGAAAAAAAATGTTGAAAAACGTATTTTAGAAGAGAGCCCCTGAAGTCAAAGGCAGAAGTCAACCTCACAGGTGGCCTGTGCTAGATGGCAAGGCAGGAGGGGTTGGGGGCAGGGAGGGGGGAATAAAGGGAGGTGAGGGGTGGGAGGGGTGGAGGGGAATGAGCTGGGAATACACCAACGGAAGGCTTCCCTTTCTTGCTCAGTCTAATATGTTTGCCCAAACAGAACACAAGCATTGAACACTTGGTGTTAGACTGGATGACTTCCTGTTGGCTTCCAAACTTAGACCCAGCAGACAGTCTATGTGCAACTAAAATAAATAAATCAGCCAGCAGTTGGCAGGCCTTTCCGGTGGTAAAGAGTAAGTGGCCTCCACATCAGCCCAGCACGGGGCGGAGGGCGCCCCCCTTCTTGTGGTAGAGACAGCAGTAACACTGAGAAAATAAACAAATGGAGCTACCCGGCTGTTGGGCCTGCTTGGCTAGTGCCTGCCTGGGCTCGGTGCCCCTGCCCTCTGATCCCGCCATGTTTGTGGAGCCTAGGTTGATGTCTGGCAGCAGGGTCTATTTTTCTATCCCAGGATGCAAGTGGCCACAGCTGTCTGGAGTTGATTTATAGAAGGAAGCCACTACCCAGGAGACCCAGAAGGCTCTCTCAGTCCAGAATGACAGGCATGGGAACTCTGGATTTGGGGAACAGTAAAACAGGCAGTGTGTGCTGCTACTCCATCATCCCGGGGAGATGCCCCTCAGTGAGGCCCCTGGAGAGATTTAGATCCCATGCACCACACACATTTCCCATCCTTTCTAGTCCCAGGCTTGGGAGATGCTATTTCTAGCCTTTCTCAAAGGAGGGTGTAGGGTGGGACTTGGGATAAAAAATGGAAGCTATTTCTTTCATGTGCTTTCGTTCTTCGGCATTACACCTTGGTGGGCTCAGTGCTGGCTCTGAACATAGACCTCAATGTAGCACTGCCTGAAGCATTCACAAGTAGTGGCCCCACAGACCTTCCCCAAGAGCTGCTTCACGTACCCTGGCCCGGCACAGTGTAAAGGTGATAGCAGCATCTGCAGGTGGCCAATAGAAAACTGAGGACTTGACTGTGTGTGGCTTCACAGAGAGCTGGGCGATAGCTTATTGACTCCGACTGTCTACTGACTCCCCACCACTGGATCCGAGTGCTTACCACTTCTTCCCTGGCTTGTTATTCTGCATCTGTGTTAGAGACACACAGAGTAAAAACTTCATTTTCACAAACTCAGTAAGGCTTCCATCAGACAGCCAGAAACCCAATAGTGAGGATGTGGCCAGCTTAAGGCAAGGCTTATGAAAGCGGGGCCTGTATTTTCTTAGAATTATCCTGAATCATTAGCCTCTCAGAAAATCAGAATGTGTGTGGGCAAGCATGTGCACACATACACACGCATAGACACAAATACACACACACACAGCACATACACAAACATGTACACACACACGCATAGACACAAATACACACACATACACACACACAAACACACATGCACACACAGCACACACATAGCACATATACAAACATGCACACATACACACACATAGACACAAATACACACACACATGCACACATAGCACATACACAAACATGTACACACACACATAGACACAAATACACACACATATACAAACACACATGTACACACAGCACATACACAAACATGCACACACGCACACACATAGACACATATATTCACACACATACACACGCATGCACACACATGTGCACGCATGCCAGGATAACTCAAAATTAAGTAACAGATCCAGCAAGCCTCCTGCTGTGTCTCTCCAATATAGAATCTACACTCCACAGTTTATATGCACTTAACAGTCTTCCTACTTCCTAATACACAGCAGTGAGCCTACCCCAGCTATCTACCACACACTATTGCAAACCCACCATCCTTCTGCATGACCTTTGCAGCTTGTCTGGGATATAAAGGAAGTGTGCCACTGTAACTCATAAGGAAAATGGGAAGAGGACAACTTTGACTGTTCTTATCATGGATGAAAAGTAAGAAATTCTGGTAATATGCAACGCCCTCACTAGACACAGAACTTGTCCTAATTGCCAATGAGTCACAGTAAATGTTCCAAGTTGATCCCTGCCTCTCCCCACCCCAACTCCTCCTTAATCCTCACAGCCCCACCTACTGTCACCCACCTTGCAAGACAAATCCAAGGCCAGCCCTGTCTGGGTCATGATCCTCAGGGGCTGAGTAACTTTTCTTGGCTTCCCTGAATACCATTATAAAAAGACCACAGGCATCTTAGTCTTTAATCCTTCTCTATATAATGTATAACCTTAATATAAAATTTAATTCCTTTCCCAACTCTGCATTTGATCACTTGCTAGATAAAGAAACTGAGGCCAGAGGAGTAGAGTAATATATCCAGTAGCTGGTGATATGGAGACTCAACCCCAGGTCTGTCTCCCCTGGACGGTTACAGGGACCACAGCACAGTTGGCTGCTACACTAGGACTTGCTCTTGCCCTGCTGCTTTCTAGAGAAGCCCCTTCCCTCTTGGCCATGGGGACCTGGGGCAGGCAGGTGATAAGACTGTCATCATAGCCTACAGAAGACAGGGGGAAACCGCATGGCTCCATGGGACAGGACACAGAGGAGTCTGTCAGCCTGCATGTTTCTTGTGAGATAGCCTAGGAAATGATAGTGCATCTCTTCAACAAACACAAGACAGGAAGGCCCAACCAAGCTCGGGAGCACTCACACCGACCTCAGGGGTACTCACACCAACCCTGGGAGTACTCATACCAACCTCGGGAGCGCTCACACAGGCAGCCTTGTGTCTCATCTGCCCCACAGATGTAGCTTTGTGGGTCTCTTAATTGACCTAAATTCCTGCATATAAAAATGAGATTTCACATTAAAATCCCCATTTTTATATTCTCTTGAAAAATAAGATTTGGAAAGACAGGGCTCACATTCCCAGATGGCCACTGTCACTGATGTGAACGTAACGGTCTAAGCTAGTGTCCCTGTTCTCCATCTAGACTGCCAGAGTTTCTACCACTCCACCAGCATATCCCAGATGATCAAGTTCCTCTCCTCTGCTGATCCCAGAAACATATAACTTGGTAAGGTATGTAGGCAGATACAGACATACCCATACACAGATATATATAAAAGTCAAGGCAGAGAGAAAGACAGACAGAGACAGAGATAGACAAATATTGATTCAACCAGCATTTCGCCCTGGGACAAGTGGCTGAGGTGCATATTTTACATACCAAAGCAGACCTGGCCTCCAAATTCTCCCAGCATCCCTCAGTCCCTACCTGGCATACCCTGCCCCCAAACCCTGAATTTTTCAGGCCTTCCCCAGAGGCTTTTCCCTATAATCCAGACATTTTAGTTTCTTCTCTCTCTCTCTCTCTCTCTCTCTCTCTCTCTCTCTCTCTCTCTCTCTCTCTCTCCCTCCCTCCCTCCCTCCCTCCCTCCCTCCCTCTCCTCCCTCTCCCTCTCCCTCTTCCTCTCCCCCCACTTTGCATGCACATTTTTATCTCTCTCTCTTTCTTTTCTCTCTTCTCTTTCTCCCTTCCCTTGGCGACTTTTCTCACCTCCTTCCTTGTGGCTGGTGAGCTCGCCAGCCTGACAGCAGCTTCCCAATTAACCTGTGTTTAATATAATCTAATCTGACTTGAATTGGCTCATTTCACCGATGGAGGAATAACTTATCACCTGCCAGCAAGATGTACAACTTCTGCAAGAGAAAAGAAGGCACACAAAGATGGGCGTCTACTTCCCCGAGGTCTGCTGAGATTTACTGGTACACACATACACACAGGTGGAACTGGGCCTGCCGGGTACACAGCCTAAAATGAGAGGATGAAGGGACACTGCCTCTGTCCCTTTTAGAACAGTAGGTTTAAAAGAAAAGCGGGGTGGGGGGGTGATTTGGGACAATAGGCAAATCCCCACTGTGACTGCTCATCCTCATTGCTCCCTGGCTAAATTTTAGGGTCACGAGGAAGTGGACCTCTAGTGTGTCTGCAAGGATGGTTCCAAAAGGATCTCATTTCTGGTGAAGAGTCAGGCTGTGGGTGGGTTGCTAGGCTTAGAAAGCAAGCTGATCACCTGCGCTCACTTGGCCTGCTTTCTCACTGTGGACTCAAGGTGACCTCACGCTCCTGTGGTTATGTCCTTCCCCCTCCCTCGATCTGCCAAAATAAACCCTTGCTTCCTTAAACTGCTTAAAGTGTCAGACACTCTCACAGCAAAAAGAAAGGTGAACACTATAGCTTCCCAGTCCTTAGGAACACAGAAGAAAAAGCATATATATATAAAATATATATATATATATACACACACATATATACATACATATGTATATATAATATATATTATAAATCACACACATATATATTGTATCATATTTATTGTGTGTACACATACAGCAGAGGTCAAAGAACAACTTGTGTGACCTGGTTCTGTCCTTCCACCATGTGGTTCCCGAGGATTGAACTCAGGTCCCCAAGGTTGACAGCCAGCATTTTTATCTGTTGAGCCATCTGGCAGGCCCAGAAAATGTACTTTTATGTGGTGTGACAAAGGAATTCCAGAGAAGGAGGGGTTTGCTGAGCATTTAGAAACGTTTTTTCCCCTCTTTAGCTATCCAGTTTGACCTGTTGAGATTGCTTTAATCCAGAAGAGAAGCCCAAAGTCTAAATAACTCATGCTTTGCAGATATACACGGCTATGTCAGAATGGACAAGCAGCCTGCATAGCAGACCCTGGCTAGAGGTAGGCCAGAGTTAGTCCCCTGGCTGTATGGTTTGGTTTGATGGAAAGGATCCATGGCTAGCAAGGTTAGGCAGCCAAGACACATGAGAACCAGCATCATAGCAAGTGCACGTAAGCCCAATCCAGTGACAGTCACACTGAGCAAAATGCAGACGGGGCTGTGCACAAACCTCCAGTTTAGTACAGTGAAGCACACGGACTTCGGTCTGCCTAGTAGGTAATTACCCTGTCTCACCCTAAGCCCCTTCATTCAGTGACTGACAGGCTCCTCCAGTCACCCTCTCACCCCAGCCTGCCTGGCTACAGCTTTCTCTCCCAGGGCCTCACTCTCTCTGCAAAAGGTAGAATATCAGCATGTTGAATCTCTAAGATCCCGATTGAACTCAAACAGCACACTGGGCTTTCCGGAGGCCTCCTGGTAGGAAGACACTACTTGTCTCCATTAACCTCTGACCCAGCTAAGATGAACCAGCTCCCATCTTCGAGCCTGAGTACCCTCGTCTCCGACTCAAGCTAAACAGGGGGTGGGGGTGGGGCATGGGCCCCTGCAGAGGTCCCAGACTTGATGCCTCCTCCCAGGGAAAGGCTGCCTCCTCCCTCTGGCTCTACACCAGAGCGGGTTATTAGAACACTCCCTGAGAACCCCTCCAGGTGGCCTCTGGGTTAAGAACTTCAGTGGGAGGGGGCAATGCCCCCTAGGAAGATGGAGGGCCATAAACCCTCAAAGGCTGTCCATTTGATTTATGTGATAATAATGGGAATGTTAATCTCTAAAAGTGAAGCCCTTCACCTAAAATTCCAGCCTCCTGGGTCCCCCACACCTGCCTTTAGAACAGCCAACCCTGACTGGCTCTCCCATGAGTCCAGGCCTTGTCACCACATCTGGCACCACAGGAGCCAGACAGGCATTGCCTGAGATGTGAGTGATGCTCGCTCTTTCTACAGATGAGGAACCGAGGACAGGTAGGTGACTCACTCAAGGTCACACTAGCAGCCAATCCATTCTCATGAGTGATCCAGGTGAGAGAAAACCCCATGCAAAGCCTATGCAAATTTCCAAGATATGTTTGCAGTATTACCTAAAACACACAAATATCTAAGAAGATGCTAAGCAGTGGTTGTCAAGATGAACTTAAGTCAATTTAAATAAAAAGAAACCAAGAGGGGTTGTGTGGATGTAGGTTGTGGTGGTGATGGTGGTGATGGTGATGGTGGTGGTGGTGGTGGTGGTGGTAATGGTGGTGATGGTGGTGATGGTGGTGATGGTGGTGGTGGTGGTGGTGATGGTGGTGGTAGTGGTGGTGGTGGTGATGGTGGTGGTGGTGGTGATGGTGGTGGTAGTGGTGGTGGTGATGGTGGTGGTGGTGGTGGTAGTAGTGATGGTGGTGGTGGTAGTGGTGGTGGTGGTGATGGTGGTGGTGGTGGTGGTGGTGGAGGCAGCAGCAGTGATTTAATGGTATTCAGATCACTGTAGTTTGCCAATGGACACAGAATGAAGGCCAGCAGCCAGTTCCAGATGGTGAACAAAAATAGGAGATTATAAAAGATTTGTAAAGAGGATAATTTAGAGAATTATTGTGAGGGGCTCATGAAGAGTCCCTTGGTGCAGGCCGCCTTATTTATCATCCTAATCTGAATGCCCAAGGCACCGTAAATGCCTAACCATGAGTAAATGACTAGTTAGGTGCTTTGTTGCTAGCTTTTAAATTGGAAGCATCTCCCAGTGTACTCAAGTCGGGCCCCCACACAGAGAATCCAGAAGCAGGAAACTGTTCCCTTGTCTAGCACATCAGAATCATCAGGGCATTTGTAAAGAGACTGGATGCCGAGAAACACTTTGTTGCCTCCCACCTATACTGGTAACTGCTTTCTCATTTAGCACAATGGGCTTGTGACACCTGTATTGCTGGACCCATTTCACAGATGAGGAACATGGGGCTCAGAGAATTGAACTGATTGATGCAAAATCCTAGAGCAAGAAAGAACTTGAGGGCAGACACAGACAGCCAGCTCCTTCGTGCCTACCTTTCTTCCATAGCACATTAAAAGAGTCTGTGCTTCAGCAGAAGATGCAATGGCGCACACACTAGGTCCATCACAGAAAGACTGGTGCTAAGTCTCAACAAGGAAGCTGAACTATAACCTCCAAAAATGAGAGGGAGACCACTGTCTAAACATTCATGCTGCAGAGAGAAGGATGGAGGACCAGACACATACCCCTCCTGTAGGCTTCTCTTTAAATCAGTGGTTCTCAACCGTCCTAATGTGGTCACCCGTTGATATAGTTCCTCATGGTGGTGACCCCCAACTATGAAATCATATTTGATGCTTACTTCATAACTGTAATTTTGCTACTGTTATGAAACATAATGTAAATATCTGTGTTTTCCCTTCGTCTTAGATGACACTTAGGTGAAAGGGTCATTTTATGACACCCCAACCCCAGCTGAGAACCTCAAGTTTAAGCCCATAACACAGGAGAAAGCAGAACCCAAGGGCCTGTGGGCCTCGTGCTCAGATTCTAGCCTCTGCATGAAAATTAACTGGTTCAGCATGTCCACCAGAGACGACAGTAAATGAAAACCTAGAAAACCTCAAGATGGGCATTACCTTTTATTTACAACCATTATGGGAGGTGAGGTGGTTTCTCAAAACCTGAGGAGCTTTGGGAGGGCCCTAGAAAGGGAGAAAGTTGGAGGTGTAATTGTTTAAAAAGGTGTTTGCAATTTTCTTTTTTATTAACTGCATTATCCTTAAATTCCTTGTCCTTGCTAATCTAAATTGGCTATAAATCCGACACGTTTGAACCGCTAGACTTGGGCAGAAACCCATGAAAGTATTTATTGTGTGCAATTTATTGCCTCGTGCCAGAGTCACTGGCTGCACAATTTGTTTGCAAAATTTTCCCAAGTTCAAATGTCAGTGACGGTTCCATTGGGAACCACTGAGCTCAACTCTGCTGCAGAGGGCTGAGTTGAAGGGGTGCCAGCAGGCAGGGTGGAGGAAGGGAGGTTTCCTAAAGTGCCTTCCTGTGTGTAACCTTTCCCTGGCTCTCTGAACCAGTCTCCACACTTACCAGGTGCAACATGGGCTGCTCTGGCCCAGGAAGCGCGGTGTCCTGACTTCTTACTGCGAATCAAGCTTCACCTTCTGTTCGCTCTGCTTCCCTGTTGTGAACATATGTGTTGGACCACACTGAGACACATGGTTTAGCCCTGAAAAAAAATCAAGACTGTCCAGAAGATCTAGGGCAACATGGTCTCTAGAGACCGGAGAACTCAGGACTACTGTATACAGTAGGTGCTTAGTTATTGCCTGCATTGAAAAACAACAACAAAAAGCACAGCAGTCTTCCAGAAGACATCTTGGATTTCATTCACAAATTTCGTCTACAGCGAGCTGCATTGTTTGGTGCCTGGTTTTGTTTCTAAAATCTGAAACTCTTTCAGGTCCCACACTGGGCCAATCCCCTGCGATTAACCCGCTGAAGTCTCACTGTTTTCTTTTTGCAAGATTAAGTTGGAGGGAAGAGAAAGAAGAAACATAATTAAGTTACAATCTCAGAAATAAACAAAAAGGAATCCCCTCCCCCGCAAAAAAATAAAAATTATATTTAAAAGCAGATTCCCCTTCGGAGCCTGGGAAAATCCAAGTAAAGATAAAATAGACCTCCTTCCACCTGGGGAATGAGCAGGCAGTTTGATAAGTGAAGTGCCTCTCCAGACACATCACAACAGTAGAGTGGGCCCGGTGAAGTATTAACTGTTGGTCTGTTTAGATAAGAACCGCATCCAGTCAAAATCGACTGCAATTACAGAACTTCAAAGTCAAATAATTTGGCTCGGCAACACTGGTTTTTAATCTCACATCAAAAGCAGCTGTGTCGTACTCTGCTTATGAAAGGAAAACAAATCTTCCCAGCCAATATGAAGCATGGGAAAACAAGGGAACTATTTCTTGAAGACGTCGGATAAATAAATAGTGTCGCACCAGGAAGCACACAGGGCAGTTCAGAATTGCTTTTTTAATGTAAGCAGCCTAGAGATAGTACGCCTCTTGACAGAAGAACAGGTGTTAAACCAAAACAGGAACGTCCATTCTCATTAATAAGACAACAGAAATATGCATATGAATGAATGGGCCGACCAAAGCAGAGCTCCATTCTGGACACTTGAATGGAGACACAATTGCAAAACAACAGTGGAGAGGGAGGGCCAGAATCCAATCGTTTGGATTCTGGCCTCTGAGATTTAATGAGCTGCAGACTCTAGTTGAGTAGATCCCAGGAGGGGCTGGGTCATCTGTGTGTCTCACATGCTTTCCGACTTCAGCCCTGGTTTGTGGACTCACTATGAGCAGAAGGAAGTAGAACTTTTGACCTTTAAGTCCCTCCCACAGATCTATCACTCCTTGCCAAAAGCCTAACTAGGTGAAGTGGGCCACGCTCTGTGGTCCCGAAGGGGGTAAGGGCTATATTTTCCTGTGTGAAATGAATTGGCCCTTGGGGCCAACACAATATGGAGCAAAACAAAAGGGAGATTTTAACTGCAGAGACAAGCTTATTAGGAAATCTCTCTCTTTAGAGAGATTTCAATGAAAGGTGTCTGAAACGGGGCAAAAGACACTGCCAGGGCCTCTACCTGAAGCTTGATTTCCCAGCAAAGTTGGGGAAGAGTGAGAGAGAGAGAAAGAGAAAGAGAGAGACAGAGACAGAGGCTGAGAGAGAGAGAGAGAGAGAGAGAGAGAGAGAGAGAGAGAGCACGCTGTGGAACCAGTAGGTGGCCAAAGTCATTATCAGTTCTTTCTTCCGGAGAGTGAAAATCAATGCGAGTTTGTACAACAAAAGGCTAGCCTGGAGATGGGTTCAACGTTCAGTGAAAGTCTGAGCTTGAACAGGGAGAATTACGGAGTTACTGCAAAGGTGCTGTGGGTGTTCTAAAGGCACTGGTACTTAACCTTCCAGCAGAGGTTCTCCATCTGTGTGATTGGAAAAAATAACAACACATCTTCCCAAGGAAGAGTGTGAGAATTAAACAAATTCTATTAAGGGGATTTTATTATACTACGGTAATTGAAAAGGATTCTAACAGCAAGCCCGGCAGAGGCACTGGCTAGGCTACCATTATGTAGACACATATTACATTGATTTCAAACATCCCAGGTCAAGAGCATCAGCTATTAAAATATGCCTGGCATCACCACGAGAGTCAGCCGCTGAAAAAAATGTCCATCAGCGCAAAACGGCTGACAATTGCCCTGCTGGTACATGATCCTTGAAGGAGCGGGAGGAGACAGTTATCTAATTTCACACTCAACAGAAATAATAAATTAGAAAAAGAAAAAAAAACTCATCTGAAGAGAAGATATTAAGTCTCCCTTTATAAAAAGAAATACATGATTTTTTTTTCAGACCATCAATTGGACACTCAAACCAGCATTTTTAAAAAAGATTAATATTTTGGTAGTATTACGATTTCAGAAATGTAATTTAAAGTCAGTGTTTTCTAAACAACGCCTACCCCCCCCAGCTTAAGGTCCATAAGGTGTGGGACAGTACAGCCGGGTGGGGTGTTTCAGTCCCATGTGATAGTTATAGAAGGCACTGGCATCGTTTGGCTATATAAATGTCTCTCACAGGCAGTTGCCTAACCGTTACAATAATAATGTGGGCTCCGAATCTCAGACGACTTTTTGAGAAAAACATTTCCCACTTGCCCCAAGGAAAACTCATTTCCAGTGACAAATGAGGCAGAGCATGTGAATATGGCATTTTAAAAGAAGTAGTTCATCTGCACATGGCCAGCACGGGGAGATGGAGACCCACAGACCATGTTCACTGGGAGACTCTATCTCATCAATTAAACTAGACAGAGATAGGAGAAGACACCCCACCTTCTCCACACACACACACACACACACACACACACACACACACACACACACGGATAAAACTAGAAAACTGTAATCCCTAGAATGTATCTCAATGAAGACAGGAGTCTTGACCAATTTCATGGCCTCTGTGGCTTCGTGGCTATAGCCCTCAGGGCAGTGGGTGAATGAATGACACTAACATGTAAATTTAACTACTGTACTTACACCTCTCTTTGGCCAAATAGCGGACCAGAACTAAACATTGTCCTTTCCCAGTCTTTCATTCAGTGTGGTCCTTCTGCCAGCATTCAGGAGTTTGTGGGCGTTGTCTTCTGTAATAGAAGTGCATTGGATACCCTTATCTACTGTAAACAAATCTTGGATCGATGTAGAAATTGGTCTCATATGCATCACACAGGAGATATTACAGGTGCTAATCTTTATCATAACTGCCCTCCAACAGGCAAGAGTTATTTAGGTCTGTTTTTAGGCTGGACAGGCGGAGCCTCCTATTTCCTGGGCATTTTATGCTGTGATATACAAATGGATAAAAGAGATAAAATAAGACAGCACACGGGTGAGATGTGAGGTGTGGGACTGATTTGAAATGGGAGCCGATAGTGTACCTAACGGGTTCTGACAGTGCGGATGTTTCTTCATAGGACTCCTCACGCCCCAGCACGGACTATGGCAGTCTCGTGGAAACACGTGACACTAGCGGCTCTAAAACATTGTCAGTCCTATGATCGTTTCAGCCCCTCAGCCTGCTCAGCCGGCAGGGCGCTGGCTGTTTTGTTTGTAATCCTCTTGCAAATAAATAAGAAGCGAACGGATAAAGCACCATTAATAAAGTATCGGCCTGCACCAAAAAGAGGCCAGAAAAACTGCGGGCAAGGCTGTGGGGCTTCCTGGAGAAGGGAGAAGGGCCCTGCGAAGAGGTCAGCAGGGCACTCACCTTTCCTTTGACATCTCAGTAGGCCTGGAGCCACACTGATACCGACCTCCTGATAAGAAGCCTCCCAGCATTCACCTTGTTTCTGGGACAATGTGACAGTTCAAACTAGATCCAGCCTAGACTACAACAGGGGTTTGAGGGCAAGATTAGTAAACTTCAAAAGCTTTTGAGGACTTGATAAGCCAGGGGTAGGGGTGGGAATATTTATTTAAAAGCTTACAGTCCTTGGAATATTCTATCTGAGCCCCTCAGTCCCCCCACCCCCCAACTTTCTTCCCCTTGACCTTTTGATGACCTTCTCCCAGCTCTAGAGGCTTCTCCTCTTGGGTCAGCTGCATTCCCAGCCACAATACCAATTTTTGCCTAGTTAGGTTTCCAGAGACTCAGCCTCTCCTTGGGTCCCTTGAGGGTTTAGAACGAGGAGATCAACATTTACATTGGTAAAATACACTCAGCTGTGGGGAGGGCCTAATCTTTTTTACAACCTTCTCCTGCAGCTGTGCTCCTGCTCCACTCCCACTGGGGCCCTTTGGCTGCTGAGAGAGAGAGAGAGAGAGAGAGAGAGAGAGAGAGAGAGAGAGAGAGAGAGAGAGAGAGAGAGAGAGAGAGGCAGACAGATGGACGGATGGAGAGAAAAATGGAGAGAGACAGACAGACAGACAGAGACACAGACAGAGACAGAGAGGGGGGAGACAGAGACACAGACGGAGAGAAAGATGGAGAGAGAGACAGACAGAGACAAAGAGAGAGAGAGACAGACAGACAGACAGACAGAGACACAGACACAGACACAGGCAGAGACAAAGAGAGAGAAGAGACAGAGGGAGAGAGATCTCACCTATTGAGTGCTGGGACACTGGATCCCAACCTCGAGAAGCACAGCTGATAGAAATTATGGTGTCCCATAACCAGATCAACTAAGTGGGGTTTTTCAGGACCAGGAACAGAAAGCAAGAGGGGTGCATCATGGAGACAAAGTGCTCAGGACTGGAGGTGGGAGGAACTCCTCAGTGATTTGGGGGTAGGATGAACTCCACAGGTTTTGAGGAAGGCAGAAGACTCTTTCCTAGAAGCTGAGGGATGAGAGAAAAGTCTTTCTTGTCATCCCTCCCTCAAACAAAACCTTCCCGCAGCCTTTTCTTTTCGCCTTCCCCCCAGTGATAGGCAGCAGATACAAGTTGCGTCAGCCCAGAGTTCCTGGGCATCGATTCAGGCCCCACTGAACCTCACCACAAACTTGAAGCATATGCAAACGCACAACCAATGGTGGAGGAGGGGGTAGCTTAAACGAAAGGAGATCTTCAGAACTACAACCCCAAAGTCACTCAGAGGTAGAGGTCAGTGTCAAATACGCTGCACAAACAGACCTTTCTCGTTTTTTTCTTTTTTCTCAAAAGCAAATTCTTATGGGAAGCTTGTTTTCACATGGTTATCACTTAGAACACTGCACGCTCACCTCTAACTTCTGTGGCCTAACCTGAATTTTCTTCCTATAAGACTAAGCTGTGAATCTCTGGGAATTCAAGACCAGCCTGGCCTACAAGGTAAGTTCCGGGCAGCTGGGGTACTTAGTGAGATACTGTCTTGAAGCAGGAGGAGGCAAGAGAAGGAGGAGGAAGGAGAGAAAAGAAAAAGGTAAAAGAATGAAGCAGTTGAGAGGGGGCCAATGGCCACACGAGCATAATACGGCGAAGTCCCCAAGACAGGAAAATGAGTATTGCCGCATTCCTCTGGAGCGTAAGACAACAGTTGAAAGATTACGACTACCTGGACAGATCTTCAACGTATTCTGTTGGATAAAATAAACACGGTACAAAAAAACCACACAGCCTAGTGCTATTTGTCAATGTGTACAAACGTGCAAACCCTGACTATACCAGTCATGGTAAGTGTGAATGCTT